>NW_007249307.1:608989-650667 GCF_000164805.1 Carlito syrichta | reverse complement strand
GCTCCTCTCCTCCCTCCTTCCTCCCCCCTCCTCGCTCTCCCGCGCCCTCTCCTCCTGCCCAAGCACCTCGCGGTAGTTTCTCACTAGAGCCCTGGCCCCCTCGCCCCATCCCTCTCCTCCCCGGCAAAAACTCTCGCCCGCGGAGGACAGGCGGGGTGGCCTCGCCCCCGCCCCCGCCCCCGCACTTACATCCAGCGCAACAATTTCAGGAAATGCAGCCGAAGAGGATGCCGCAGGTCAAGGGAGCTCCGCGCTTGCGTTTCTCCCGTCCTCCCCCCGCATCCGTGGCGGGGAAACTGCCAAGCCCAGAGGTGATTCCGGGGCTCACGTCAGAGGAGCACGGCCGGGCCGAATGGAGGACTAGGGCCTGGAGCTTTATTTTTTTAAAGGAAGTTCCCAGGCCAATTCCAAAAGTTGTTTTAAAAGCATTAGTGACAATATAATTTCAATAAAGCCACCCCCCTAAGATTTGCGGATTTCTTTTAAAGCACCCGAAGTCTCTTTCCCACTGCAGGATAATGAATTGGAGGGTTCTTCCAAGTCCGAAACCACAGAAAAGCAAACAACCCAAAAGTTGAAAACAATGTAAAATTATTTTGAACCCTTCTGCAGGTGTTAGGAATCCGATGCAGCTGTTTGCAGGACCCACTGGCTTGCGTAATTTCACCCTATGGCTGAGCAGGAAATACTTTTTAGAATGCTGCCCGGCTGCACATCGCACTGAGGCTTCGAAACCACAGTGACATTTGCTGAAGAAAAAGATGTGTCCTTTCATCTCGAAACAGCAAAATTCGTTTTCATTTTGGTTTTGGTCATTGTGACCTTATGAAACCCATGTGTCAGCGTTGCTGTGGGGGTGGGGGTGGCTTGATGAGACTCTGGGTGTCTCACTTGTCCAGTGACAGTGGGGAAAGGCTTCTCCACAGAGACCCCAGGACGACGAAGGGCCTTTGCATCCCAGGAATCACATGCAATGAAAGGACAGAACCTCTTGAGAGGCAGTGGGCCTGGAGGAGTTGAAGAGTTCTTCCAGGCAGCAGAGCCCAGAGAGCCAGGTTTCTGTAACAGCTCCTGCCCTACCTAGCCTCGGCGTGTTAGGCAAGTTACTCACCTTGCTCCAATTTGCTCATATGAAAATGGGGATCAAAGTAGTAGCTATCTCTTAGGGTGGCTGTGAGGATTTAATGAACTCATACCAAGAAAGTGCTGAGAATCTCTGCTGAGATTCAAAAGATATTCGGCTTTTGTTATTACTGCTATTATCCCCTGGGTCTGGGCAGTGAGGAGGGAACCAGCTCTACACCGGCTGCAGGGAGGTGAGCCGGGGAGCAGCCACCCTCCACGCTGACAACTGTCTCATCCCCTTCGCGTCTGTGTTTGGCAAAGCCTGCCCTGTTCCATCTGTGGAAAATCGTAGCTTGTTCCTCCTTCGCCGTCTCCCTCATTCAAGTCTACTTCTTCTTTTTTCCATAGCATGTATCACCTTGTAACATCGTATGATTTACTTTTTAAAAAACACACTGTCTCTCTCTCCCCATCTCCTGCTTTTAGGCTAGAGAATCAGTTCTGCAAGGATGTGAATTTGTTTTGCTCACTGAAACGGCTCAAGTTCTTGGGACAGTGTCTGGCACACAGTGTGCCCCCAGCCGATACCATGTGAATGAATCCATGAATGAGTTCACTTTGCATGCGCTGTGCTGATTGCCTGTGGTGGACAGAACGTTGTGCAATAAGAAAGTTCATCACAAGGCCCGTCCGAGGATGACAGAGCCTTCCTCTAGAAAGTGCACCCCTTGGTAAAGGGAAGTATGCACAATATCGGAGGTCATCAGCTTAGTGGGGATTCCGTTAAAAAAAATACCCAAGGTCTGAAGAGAGGTTTCGAAGGGGTTAGCCTTTTCTAACCCTGGGAGTTTCTAATCTTGTAAGCAGAGTTTTTGTAAAATGAGAAATGGCCAATATTTCCATGCTTATCAGAGCATGTCTGTAAGGACCATACCATGCTTGACACAAGCCACATTTTAACCAAAATTCTAACGAATTGTCAAAGAGGCCTGCCATGATGGCTCACACCTGTAATCCCAGCACTTTGGGAGGTCTAGGCGGGAGGATTGCTTGAAGCCAGGTGTTCCAGACCAGCCTGGACAACATAACAAGACTCTCATCTATACAAAAGATTAAAAAAAAATTAGGTGTGGTGGTGCATGCTGCAGTTCTAGCTACTTGGGAGGCTAAGGTAGGAGGATGGCTTGAGCCCAGGAATTATACTGAACTGTGATCGTGCCACTGCACTCCAACCTGGGTGGCAGAGCACGATCTTGTCACACACACACACACAAAAAGCAAATGAAACATGGCCTTTTCTTACTTAATAAGAAACAGAATCTTTTTAGGGGAAACCAATATAGATCATTCTATTTAAACATTAATTTATGTTTTAAAATAAACTTTAAAGGATAAACTTCTAGAAGAAGAAATTCTAGGTCTTTATTAGACATAGCAGAAACACAGCCTCTTAAGTGAAAGTTGGTCCAATCAAGGCCTCTGCTGAAAGGAAAACTCTTAGGCAGCCCCTTCACAACTAAAAGTGAGCTCCTGACCAAGGTGTAGCCAGTTCTCAGATTTGTCCTGTGAAAAACTCTGGCCTCAAAGGTGTCCTGGGCCAATCAGATTCCATTTCAGGAATGTGAGCACACACATAGCTAGTATGCAGAGCAGGAACTGGAAGGTCATGACTTGATCTGAACTCTAGATTCCAGAAGCTGCAGACTGGTTGCCTGTAGACCAGTCAGATGTATATCGTCTGAACCTCATGGTGTCACTTTTTTAATGACTTGCCAATATTTAAAAGTCAGAAAACATCATGCAAAAACACAAATGTTTCAGCTTGCCTTGAACACCCTGGAAGACTGGCGTCATTCTCGCTGCAGGCTTGCATGGCTGCGGTTGGCCCAGCCACTCCCCTCTTCTCTTGTTCCCAGCCTGTTTCCCCCACTTTCCTGCCACTCCCAATGCGGCTTAGGAGGGTTGCGGACGCACAGCTAGGAAGAGCCAGAGCAATGGGCAAGCAGAAATTATGCAATAGCATGGCATGGATTCAAACCATTTTCTCCCCTCACAAGAGAACTCGCTTTTCAAATAAAATCTTGCTTGGAACCACATCATCTGAACACGACTGAGATAAAGGAAGCTGTAGCCAAGGAGACAGATGGGCCACGGACAGGGAGAAGCAACTGACCTCCCTGGGGCTGCCTTGGGGCAAAGCCACCTTCCTGTTTCTGTTCTTCCAGAGACCTGTGGCTCTGCTCTTCCTCGGCTCCCAGGACAACGCCTACCTCACCCCCGTTATTCATCGCCACCCCCAAAAGAGCCTAATCAGACCAGGAAGGTTGGGTGGCTTGTCCTAAACTGAACACAGGCAAGAGAGGACAGGTCAGGGATCCCCGATACCAACTCTGTGCTTTTGCACTATATTCTCTCTTGCTCTGATTAACCGCTTTCATTCTCCGAACAATAATGAACATCACTTCAATTTACAAAATCATAGTCATTGCCTTAAGGGTGATATATAGTGTGATACCCATGTCTGCCAAAGTTAGGTGTTTACGTTCTGATCCATTTGGGCCTCCTTCCATGATACGACTCATACCATGACGTAAAAGTATTCTGTTGAATGAAAACATATATCCTTGGTTTTGGCAAGTTCTAAACTTCCTTCTCTGATCCTGAGCATCCCTATCCATAAGATGGAAAAAAAAAAGGAGAAAAAAAAAAAAACCCATATAACCTCCCATAAGATTTCTCCTTTTTATAGATGGAAAAAAAGAGACTCTGAAAATCCAAGATCCTTTGTTAATGCCTGGCACACACCTTTCTTTTAACATCTGAAGTAGAAAAGGTAAAAAACTTGGAGTTTGTTTTTTGGGAGGATGTTGGATGCCAGAAACAAAAAACTTATTTTAGTTCCTTTTAACTTTTCTTGATAGCAATGGAGTATTTCCGGTACGTTGGTTTTTACTGCCTTTTTTTGTCTTTTGGGATTGGGGAGTGTGCCTCCCACTTTAAACAGGCTGATAGTGAATTAAATCTGAATGTCTTTTGAGAATAAATTGAATAAGCAAGTCTTAGAAGAGAAATGTGGTATTCCTACACGAATTTTCTTTGGATAATCCAGAGTTCAATCATTCCTTTGGGTCCTTTGCGTAATTCCAAGTCAGTTGGTAAGTCAGCAAACTGGCCACTCACCAGTGTCAAGTGCTGGAGATGCAACAGTGAACAAAAAGACATGGTTCCTACTATCCAAGAGCAGAAGACAAATAATACACACAAAAACAAATACACAAAAGAGTTCAAGTGCTGATATGTGCTATAAAGAGGACAAAATAGGGTACCAGAGTGACCGGAAGGAAGAAGAGAAGCACTCTATCTTGGGTCATCAGGATGATCTCTTACAGAAGGTAATTTTTTTTTATTTTTAGTTGAGGGTCTCACTCTGTCTCCCAGGCTGGAGTGCAGTGGCATGATCACAGTTCACCTCAGCCTCAAACTCCTGGGCCCAAGCAATCCTCCCACCTCAGCCTATTGAGTAACTGGGACAACAGGCATGCACTACCGTACCCAGCTAATTTTTTAAAATACATTTTTGTGGAGACAAAGTCTTGCCGTGTTGTTCAGGTTGGTCTCGAAATCCTAGGCTCAAGCAATCCTCCCACCTTGACCTCCCAAAGCACTGGATGGGAGCCACCATGCTTAGCACCGCGAAGGTGATTTTGTAATTGAGACTTAAATGATGAAACAAAGGCATGCATGATA
This sequence comes from Carlito syrichta, assembly GCF_000164805.1. Taxonomy (NCBI): domain Eukaryota; kingdom Metazoa; phylum Chordata; class Mammalia; order Primates; family Tarsiidae; genus Carlito; species Carlito syrichta. Next base: position 645,855 of record NW_007249307.1, on the reverse strand, counting down.
ACAGGACAATATTCCAAACAGAAGAAATGATCAGTAAAGAGGCCGCGAGCCAGGAAAAAGCTTGGCAGGTTAAAGGGGACGAAAGAAAGCCTGTATGCTTGAAACATTGTCAACCGGGGGGCTGGGGGCGGGGGGAGAACTAGATGAGGTCCGAGAAACAGAGCAAGGTCAGATCATATGAGGGAAAGCTCCCTAGAAGCGGAATTATCTTTTGGAGGGTGGGCCTACTTGTAGTACCGTCTTCATCTGCGAGGTAAATGTTCTAGGAATCCATCGGCATCAGTAATCCAGCTAGTGTTGCTGCTGTGAGGCTGTGATTTTTTTTTTTGGAGATTCTTTCAACACGTTTGCCCATTTCATGAATGATTTATGAGCACACCTGCCCACAGTGCACTGAGTGTTCAGCAGTTTTTGACCAAAAATGTCATGACCCCATGCCCCCGCCCTCCCTATTCACCCGATCTCACCCCAGTGACTTTTTTGTTTGTTTCCCTGGGTGAAAGAAGACCTCAAAGGGAAGCGTTTTTGCCAATGTATAAGATGTGAAACAAAAAACAGAAATACTAAAAGTCATGAAAATTGGCAAGTTCAAAAACTGTTTTGAGCAGTAGAAAAAGCATCTTGATAGCTATATTGGCTCAAGCATAGAGTACTTTGAAGGTTACTGAGGTTTCAACATGTAAGAATAAATACACAATTTTTTATAAATAAATTCCGGTGGTTTGGTTTTGTTTTGTTCCCCCCTTATATAGGACATGGTAAGTCACAGTAAGGAGTTTGGTCACAGTGGGAAGTCACTACTGCCATGATAAAAGATGTTGACATTGTATTGCCCAATTCATGTCTTAGAAGGACTTTTGCATCCAGAGGCAATGGAAGACATTCATTGCCAACCACGTATTTAAATACACGCGTCACAATGCCATGTAAAGATAGCATGCAATCCATCTCCACACCTTAAGACAGAATTGAATGGGAGGCATTCCAAACAAATACTCAAAATTGTCCAGAAAAGTGCTTCTCTTCTCCCTCAGTCGTTGTAGATGGTAGGAGGGGACACCTACCCAGAGCACATCCCTTTCCTCAGGAGCCTTCACGTATCTCAGACTCTGCAGGACAAGGCAGTGGATGGTCCTGTGCCTTGTATCAGGCGACTGGTCCTGGGAGTGTACGCCTGATGTGAGAGCAAGTGACGTATGTCAGACTGTCCTTTAGAATTCAAACGAAGGGACCCACACGCTATAGAAGATAGTAGGTCTCCTGGCTTCATCCTCCCTCAGAAGAAACTGACTCCACGTGTTCCTGGTTTCCTGGCAACACTCACAGCCTCCCCACCACTCACTGCCTTGCCATCATCAGGACAAGCCCCCTATGGCCTTTACCCTGCCTCTGCCCATCAATACAAGAAGCCAAGGCTGAACGTTCTCTCAACAACCCCCCCTCCAGATTGCCATCACCATGGACTTTTTTCCAGTCTCACTTTGTATCTGTCTCTCTTACCTTCTCCATTCCCAAAACCTACCGTGGTGTGTCTGAAACATAGTCCACCACCAGCAAAATCCTCTATACTTCAACTTCTTTTCTGAACATTCCCTTAACCTTTATGCCCTAACTCAATGGTTCTCAAGCATTTTGACTTCAGGACACCTTAATAATAATAATTGAGGACCCCCACGAGCTTTCGTCTGTGTGGGTTATAGTCATCAATACTTTACTTGAAATTACAAATTAAAATTAATTTATTCAGCTTAAAATAACAAAACGGTGGCTTATGCCTATAGTCCCAGCACTTTGGGAGGCCGAGGTGAGAAGATTGCCTGAGCCCACAGGTTCGAAACCAGCCTGGGCAACATGACGAGACCTCATCTCTGCAACAAATCAAAAAATTAACCAGGTATGGTGGCATGTGCCTGTAGTTCCAGCTACTTGGAAGTCTGGGGCAGAAAGATAACCTGAGCCCTCTGGATGTGAGCGTGCCACTGTACTCCAGTCTGGGCAACAATGAGACTCTAACTCAAAAAAAAAAAAATCACACATTTTCTGAAAACAACTACATTTTCCAAGCAAACAAACAAAAAAGCAGCGGGAAGGATGGTTTTATCTTATATCTCTAAAAACTTCTTTCATGTCTGACTTAATAGAAGAGAGTTGGAATCTTTATTTACGTCTGCATTCGATCTGTTGCATTATCACACATCATGTATCTTCTGGGAAATTACACTGTATACTTGTGAAAGAATGAGAGTGGAAAAGGGGAATAATATTTTCGCCTGTCTACAAAAATAGTTTTGGACTTGTGGATGCCTGACAGGTCTTAGAGACTCCCAAGGGTCCCTGAGGCACACTTTGAAAACCAGTGTCAGCCGGGCTTGGTGGCTCAGCCTGTAATCCCGCTCCTTTGGGAGGCTGAGGTGAGTGGATTGCCTGAGCCCGCGGGTTCGAGACCCGCCTGGGCAGCGAGACCTCATCTCTACAATAAATCAAAAAATCAGCCAGGCGTGGTAGTGCATGCCTGTAATTCCGGCTACTTGGAAGGCTGAGGTGGAAGGATCGCCGGAGCCCAGCAGGTCGAGGCTGCGGTGGCCAGGAGCGGCCACTGCACTCCAGTCTGGGCGACAGAGTGAGAGTCCAACTCAAAAAAAAAAAAAAGAAAACCAGTGTCCTAACTGAACTCTGGTTTCTGAGACCTAGGTGAAATATTTGGCATAGTTTGGCACACTGTAATACACTTTTTTTTAGTAGAAAAAGCAAAACAATTAGGTATCACATTCAAAGTCAGAGATCTTTGTATGTTTATCAACCAATGTGTTAGTTTTCCCAGATAACTAATCCCAATTCCTTCGTGGCGGAGCCTGGGACTCGAGCCTGGGACTCAATTCTATTCCCAGTCTGACTAGCATATGTCTCAGCCTTTCTCTGTACTTCACTGTATTGTGTATTGTATGACTGCATATTGTGGAGTATAAAGAATTCAATAAGTGGCCCAAGAATATGTAAATAAAATGATGATCTTAACAGTAAAGCATGATGTCATGTCTGTCCCACTTCAGAAACAGATAAAATAAAGATAAGGAGCACAATCACATCAATATACCATAAATAATGACATAAGATCATAGTCTGTTGGCTACATAGAAAGGCAAATGGAATAAGCAAGAATGTGTTATGTTTATTCATTCCTGTCTGTAGGGCAGGGGAGGAAAGAAGGGGGAAAAGAAGGGGGAAAAAGGAGAGAAGGAATTTTAAACTCTACTGTGAAAAAATTCTGGCCAGGATAGTTCATCTAGGCTTTGATCAAGAGGCCCGATCAAAAATTCCTAGGAAATCTGAGGCTCTGTCCTTGGGTTGCCCATCACCCAGCCCTCCAACCACTAACCTAGTGTCCTGGGCACCACAACACACCCACAAGGCACATCCCATGCAGAGTTAGCTTTTAGGGACTCACCTGTGCTAACTAAATTCTCCAGAGACTTATATATAAACTAAGCTACTAATTAATTAATGATACTGGTTTCTAGGACTCCTTGCCTAAAAGCACATTTGTAAATTATCTCTTTAGGTATAAGAGACCACATTCATATGAAATGTGTTCGCTTTCCATTTTAATCTGAGTCTTCCTTTGCAAAATGGAATTCACATTCTACTCTAAGCATTGCATATGCCTCCCTCTTCCCCCCTTTCTGCTCTCTCTTTCTTTCTCTCTTACACACACACACACACACACACACACACACACACACAAACCCCCCCCAAATATGGAATCTATAAAAACAATTGCAACTGACATTAATATTGATGGCTGATGTACAATGTACTGACACTGAGTAAGATACTTTTCAAGCCATGTCTCACTCCTCAGGTTACACTATGAAATGGGTGCAATCAGTATCCCCATTTTACAGATGAAGAAGCTGAGGTTAAAAGAAATGGCTTCATCTTTTCCCAAGATCACACAGCTTGTCAGAGATAAAAATAACCACAAATTGGATGGTTTCAGTTCCCATTGTAAGTGCTTTCCTACTTGCAGTCATCTTGACCTCTCAATTTAGGAAAAGGAAGTTGCGGAACTGTTTGGGGAAGATAAATATTCTCATCCAAATCTCCGATGGTAGGGATGTTTCTGCTGGGTGTGGGAAAGGAGGAGAAATCCACAGGGCAAAAAGCGGACAAAGATAACTTGTCTCTTAAGAGCACCTGGCCCTAGCAGTGGCTGAGGGTCTCTCTCGGTCAAGGTAAGCCAAGTATCTACCTTGGTTTACCTTATGGATGGCCGTCCTTCACAAAGACTCTTAGCATTAACCAGGGCAGTTCTGTCTGACAGGAACACAGATCGGTCCATCACTCAACATCTGTTCCATGTCTCCTCCTGTGTGCAGTTCTCATGCTACCAGAGTCTTGGTGTGTTGGCCTGGCTTTCGTCAATGACGTCTGTCTTAGCTCTCCTAGATGGGTATTTCTCAGACTGTTCTCCAAGAAGAGGTGCTATCACAAGATAGTGCTCGTGTTACTGGAGAAAGTTTCTTTAGGCTAATGATTTTAGGAAATACTGCATGCAATATTATAAAAGTGCATGAGTATACCAAGAGCTTGGAGGTGGTCTGCAGTAAAGAAATATTCAATAATTTAATTTCTTTTCATGGAATACTTTGAACAGTTTAAGAAAATAGTGGCCAGGCACGGTGGCTCAGCCTGTAATCCCAGCACTTTGGGAGGCCAAGGTGAACCCAAGGGTTTGAGACCAGCCTGGGTAACTTGGTGAGGCTTTGCCTCTACAATAAACCACAAAAACTAGCTGCGTTTGGTGGCATATCTGTAGTTCCACCTGCTTGGAAGGCTGAGGTAGAAGGATCACCTAAGCCCAGCAGGTTGAGGCTGCGGTGGCCATGAGCATGCCACTGCAGCCTGGGCGACAAGAGTGAGACTCCAACTCAAACAAACAAAAAAAGAAAGAAAAAATAGTATTCAGCAGAACATAATTGGGGAAGTGTCCTAGACAAAATAATTCCAGGTCAGTCATATTTGCCTTTACAGGACCCTGGATTGTGCAAGATTGAGGAGCTCTTGATTGAGTCTACTTGGTAGACTCTGCTTTCTGCTTAATTTCCTGGATGATGGGTCTGCTGACAATATCCCAAATTTACAGAGAAAAAGAAATCTCTGCTTCACTTTCTGCTTCGGAAACAAAATGAAAAACCTTGAGCAATCATTCCCCCGTCTTACGTAAGTGTGTTGTCATAAGAACCAGGCATCCCCTCCGTGGAAGGGATGAGGAGACCTAATGCAGACCTGATCTGAGGACATTTGATAGCAAGGCAGCACGAGCGGCCGGCATTTGCTGAATTAACACGAGGTGCCAGCCCCAGACGGCAGTAAGTCGTCTAAGCCTGCCTGTGAGGCACTTGTCGTCAGTGATCCCCTGGAGAACAGAAGAACCTAAAATGGTGTCTCAGCAAGTGCTCCATGAATGTTCCTGACAGGCAGGAAGGGAGAGAGGAAGGAAGCAGACCGAGGCTTAGAGATGCTAGCTTGCCCAACATCACACCCCGGCAAGTAAGAGAGCCAGGACTTGAACACAGGAGAGTTGAGTTCCGCCACACTTTGGCAGCCCGCCGAGCTTCAAGTCACTAGCACAGCCTGGCCTGGGGCTCTGGCGGCATCTGCTCGGTGTGTTGGCTTTGGCCATCCAATTTGCGGTTTTTTCCCCTTGGCTGGCTTGAATCGCTTGTGCAATAAAAATCGCTGTGCTTATACGACACATTGTATTTGAGTGTGTGATCATGACAATAGCTGAAATGTATTGAGCATTTATGAAGTGCCAGATGTTACAATAAGAGCTTTGCAAAGCTCTTTCTCTATGATCATCCTAAGAAGTAGGTACAACTACAACCTGTTTTACAGATGAGGAAACTGAGAGGTTAGGCGACTTAACCTCTAATTGAGTGGTGGACTCAGGATTCAAACTGAGGTGATCTGACCCTCAAACCTCTGCCTTAACCTCTTTACTGAATCCATTTCCTCTGATGACAGACATCCTGAGAGGAGGAAAGGACAGAAGCATGAATCATCCACAGCTGGGAAGTTATATACATATTTATTGTCATTAATTTTACCCTTAAAGCGATCGCTGTGCACAGTTCTGAGCACATCACACAAACCAACCCATTTAATTCTCCTAACACCATGAAACAACACTAGGAGACCAGTCTATTATTATTATTTCCATTTCACTGATAAGAAAACTGAGGCACAGAGAGTCAAGTAACATGTCCAAAGTCACACAAAAGTGGCAGAGCCCAGCTTCCAACTCGGGCACTGTGGGTGTTAACAACCACAGGGTGCTACCTGACAATAACATGCAGACGCCGCACATAAAAGCGAAATGCCCTTTGCAAACCAGCAGCTGAAAATGGTCTCTCAGAGCAAGGCAGAGCCATTTGCAGGCTTGGGCGTTACACGGGGCCAAGGAGCTTGAGTGACTCAATCCCTGTTCCACTCAGATTTCCTGGCTGAAAGTGCTCCTGCTTGTCCTCCTGGAAATCGACAGCTGAGGGTTTCTTTGCCTTCCTGTGGAAGGGACGGGCTGTTTTCCCAGGAACCGGGCTGCTTCTGGAACAGCGCAGCTCAGCCAGTGTCGGGCAGGCGCAGGGAGGCGGTGGGTGGAAAGGCTGGACTCCCCTTGAGAGAACTCGGCCGAGAAGGGTCAGCTACTGCTGTGCCACAGGCCTAGGAGGGGCCCCTCCCCCTCTCCCCATGAGAATCCTGCCCGGGACCAGCTCTCTGCTCTTTGCCTCTGGCGGGGTCAGGAGGAAGGAGAGTGGAGGAGAGGGATGTCAGGACATTCCACCAGGGATTCCCAGGAAGAGCAGCAACCAGAGCGCTGCAGAAATCACACTGAGGCGCAATGCTGAAGCCTGCTCAAACAGTATGTCTGTCCCCAGCCACCCTGGAAAGAGACATGGGAGTTCTGAGAGGCCAGGGGGTGATGTCTTTCCTGGTACATGGTCAGCGTTTCATGAATGTGTGTGTGTGTGTGTGTGTGTGTGTGTGTGTGCGTGTGCGTGTGCGTGTGCGTGTGTGTGTATGCACGCGCGCGGATGCATCGTGCATCTAAAGCCCTATGCCTGGAAAAGCCACATTTTATATTTATCAGCATCGTTATTATTATAATTTAGAGATAGGGTCTGGTTCTGTCACCTAGGCTAGAGTGCAGTGGCAGGATCTCATTTTTAATTTTTTTAAATTATTTTATTTTTTGTAGGGAAGAGGACTCACGATGTTGCCTAGGCTGGTCTTGAACGCCTGGCCTCAAGCAGTCCTCCCACATCAGCCTCCCAAAGCATCAGGATTGCGGGCATGAGCACCATGCCCAGCCTCCATAGATATATTTTAAATACCTTTTGGCATGAACGTAAGCTCGTAGCACCTCGAAGAAGCGGGCTTGGCTTTTCTCCTTGTGGGTAAACGTTCGCCTCCCTTGTCTGTTGTCTGGTGTGATGAGAAGAGTGGAATGTGGGGCCCTGGTCACAGTTCACCTCCCCGCCTCCCTTTCTTCCCACCTCCCCCTATGCCGGGCACACTGAGCTGCCTGCCATTGTGGCAAAGGCAGTGCTTATTGCATCCGGGTGGTGGGTATAGGCTGTGAGTTAAACCAGGTCTCAGGCCCAGACCACCACCATACCCATGTGACCCTGGGCACACGACGTCCCCTCTCTAGGTCTTGTGGTCCCTTAGAAACACCCGCTTGCCCTGGGGGAGCGAGGGCAGGGGATCGCTCTTCCCGCCATCCCAGGCAGGCTGACGAGCAGCTGTACACCCCCGCCCCTGATGTTAGCAGTGATCAGTTTACCTGTCTGTCTCCACACACATATCACAAAATCAGTGGCACCACGCTTATCTTTGAATCCCGAATACCTGGTAACGCCAGGGATGTAATAGAGGACCCACAAGGCCTTTCGTAGGAGGAAGCAGGAGAAGCAGGAATCAGGAAGGAAGATGGGTGATTAGAGGAAGAGAGGGCAGACATTGTCATCCTTTGGGACCGCAGGCAAGGTGTGAGAAGTGCTGGGAAAACGTTTCTCCTCCCAAGTGTACCTCCACTTCCAATGCCTAAAATGTCCCCTTTGGAGATTTGCTCCTCAGGGTGAAAAGGAAGTCTCCAGAAGTTCCTTGTTTTTTTCCCAACGGTGATATGTTAAGCCAAGTCCTTGAAGTGCTCACTTAGAAGCTGGATTTCCTAAAGACAGGCACGTCAGCACTTTGGTGCTAAAAGTGGAGGAAAGGGGCCACAAAAAGGGAAGGGAGGGGTCAGTGTCGGTGAGTCAGAGTCATGAGAGTGAGAACATGCGATTCCCACTCCCACCCTGCCCTGCCCGCCCAACCCAAGTGTTCTCCCTCGCAAGCCACTTGGGGCAAGTTCTCCCTGGGCTTGGCCATAGCCAGCTCTTCCATGGAAGACAGGAATCTCTGGAGCCCGCCCACTGCTCGGTGCTGACAGAATGCCTTGTTCTTTTTTGTTCCTTTTGTGTACCCATTCACTGTTCCTTCCGTCCTGTGACTTTGGACTTGGTAAGGGAAAAGACTGTCTTTTCTTCTAGCTCCCCAAAGCGAAAGGGCCTCAGAGAACACTTCATCTGACTTTGCTCACGCTGGGGTCCTCTCAGCACCCTGGAGAGGTGGATGGTCGACTTCCACTAGAGCCCAGGAGGGAAGAAGTGTTCACTGACCCTCCAGGCAGCCATTCCGTCTGGGAAAACTCCAAGGGCTAGATGTTACCTGACCGGCTGCTCTGAAACTTCTGCGAAGGAAAACAGCAAGTGATTTGTGTTAGGTCATACTTGGGAAATTCTGCAGAAGCTCAAGGGTGGTAAGAAAGTTTGTCTCTGCCTGACTTTTTTTGGGAGACATTGATTTACCTGCATAGTTGAACAAGTATAAACAAACACACTGTATCTTTTGATCGCATTCCCACGGCGGTTTCTTTCCTCTTCTAGAAATAGTAAATACCTAGAGAGCAGTGACTCAAACTTTTTGCACTCAGTACCCTATTACACTCTTAAAAATTGTAATGAGACCTAAAGACTTTTGTTTGCATGAGTTGTATCTATTGATATTTAGTATATTAGAAATGAAACTGAGAAAATCTGTGTCAATTCTTTTAGAAATAATTTTTAAAATCCATTATATATTAACATATTTTATGAACAATGGCTATATTTTCCAAAAGCAAAATATACAAATATAGCAAGAAGAGTGGCATTGGTTTCATTTCTGTCAATCTCTTTAAAATCTGGCTTAGGAGACAATAGCGGTTTTCTCAAATCTGTTTCTGCAATCAGTCTGCTGCAATACCCATGTCATGCTGCTGCTGGAGAACTCCACCATATGCTTACGTGAGAATGAGAGTGGAAAAGGGAATAACATATTGATGTTGTTGTGAAAACAGTTCTGAGTTTATGGACCCCCTGAAGGGTCTCAAGCAACTGAGACCAGCCATATAATATGTGGAGACAAGTGCAAAGTGAAAATGCTGGTCCCTTATCAAAAAGTTACTAAGAATTTCAAGGCAGCCACACCCAGCAGATCGTCCACCTGAGCCCTTCTGGGCATGAGGCCAGCTTTGACCGCATACTCCCTGCGGGTAACCTCAGGGGCCCCGACCACGTGCCGACAACTGCGGCTACAGAGTTCCACCCGCATCCACTGAGTGGCTGAGGGCAGTTAGTGGACACCAAGGCGATATAGAGTTAGGGCCGTGTGCAAGTGTGTGTTAAAGCTGCTGAATCACCACGTGTTCATAATAACATATATCTAATAAGATAAAAGCATAATTTATGCATACCTTCTCCTGGGTGCCTACCATAAAACCTTCTACCCCTATTTAGCCTATTATTTCATATTGACCCCCCCACACACAAACACACACACACACTCACACGCCTAGAGCTTATGGGTTGCACCCCTTGTTTTCCAAGTGATTGCACATCAGATAGTCAGATATTTGTCAGGGTTTCCTGTTTTGTGTTTTTATTGTGATCACAGGCTTTAATCAGCAAAACTGACAGCTACAGTCTCCATTTTGCTGTGTTTGGTGCCTTATACACAGTAGGCGCTCTGAGCATTTGCTGAGTTAACTATTATAGATCTGGAGGTTAGGGGAAATTCTTCTTATTAAATACTGTTAACAAGTGATACCGGATAACACAAATACACCATTTTGTCCTTCTTCCTGAGAACTAGACGCTTAGGGGGATCAGTAATCCCACTAATAACAAGTGGACTTGTGTGCTGAAATAATGACAGTATGTCATTGTCATTCTACAGAAACAAGTGAGCACCATTTGATGATGTTCCAGAGATTCAGGCATGAATGCAGCTAATGAAAGATAGAAGGCTTTTTTAGTCTTTAAAACAGTGCCCTGGAATCCAGGGAATACATTTATCAATGTCAAGCACCATGATACACATTTACAGATATAATGCAGAGTCGGTCATAATTCTGACAAATCACCTCTCTAGCACAGAGGGAAGTGACTGTGGCCTCTGTCCCATTGGAGGACAACTAAGGGTATTAAGAGGATTAAATGAAAATGTTCATCATTTACCTAAACGGCAGAACATCCTTCTATTGCACTGGAAGTTAACAGTGCTCCACGTCCACAGGGCGCCAGGATCTTTAGCGCAAACCTGCCATCCTACAGATGAGGAAGCCAAGGCTCCGAAACATAAGGTGACTTATTTGTCCAAGACCACACAGTTACTTAATAGCAGTGCTGTGACTCAAACCCAGTTCTAACAATTAGACGACGGACCATCCACACCAAGAGAACATGGGCCTGCAAGTTGTGTGGGTCCAGATTACTGAAGCTCTGACCACTGATTGCTGAAAATTCCACTGCTGATTTATTTATTTTTATTTTTATTTTTATTTTGAGTTGGAGTCTCACTCTGTCGCCCAGACTGGAGTGCAGCCTCGACCTGTCAGACTCCGGCGATCCTTCCGCCTCAGCCTTCCAAGTAGCCGGAATTACAGGCGCGCGCTACCACGCCCGGCTGATTTTTTTATTTATTGTAGAGATGAGGTCTCGCTGCCCAGGCGGGTCTCGAACCGGTGGGCTCAGGCCATCCACTCACCTGAGCCTCCCAAAGGCGCGGGATTGCAGGCTGAGCCACCGAACCCGGCTCACTGCTGATTTATTAGGGCTCCTCAACAAGTGAAGCTCAGAACCTCTTCTCCAGGTCCAGCTAGATGTGAAACCCTTCTCCAGTGTCCTGAGCACCATCCCCTCCCAGATGTTTGTTTAAAATCTCTTACCTGCTTTTTTTTTTTTAATAATCAATATTTTTTTATTATGATGTTGTGGGGTACAGTTAAGGGTTAGGTATACAAATACGTTTCATTCAGGCACCCTATTGATTAGAGGTGCTTCCCCATCCCCAGATAGATGTTTGCCCGTTAATCCCATCTTTCCTGCTTTTTTCAGCATCTTCATCTTCATTCCCCCACCAGTCCTTCTCTCTTGCTTCCAATCCGTAGGTGTCACCTCTACATGGATGGCTGCCTCTCTCGTTGTATTCTACTTCTTCCTTGCCCGCTCCTGCCAAACTCCTGGAAGTGAGAATCAGGCATGCCTCGGAAGTATGGCGAGTTCCATTCCACACCACTGCAATAAAGTGAGTAGATCACAAGGAGGCAACTCACACAAGTTGTTTTGGTTTTCCAGGGCACAAAAGTTATGTTTGCCCCATACTGTAATCCATTAAGTATGCAATAGCATTATGTCTAAAGAATGTACATGTCTTAATTAAAAATACTTTATGGCTAAAAAGTGCTCATGATCATCTGAGCCTTCAGTGAGTCGTAATCTTTTTTGCTGGTGGAGGGTTTTGCCTTGATGTGGTGGCTGCAGACTGACCAGGGGTCTGCTGAAAGCTGGAGTGTCTGTAACAATTTCTTAAAATAAGACAACAGTGAAGCTTGCTACACCGATTGACTCTTCCTTTCATGACAGATATCTCTGTAGCATAAAGTGCTGTTTTGATGGACTTTTTCCCACAGTAGAATATCCTTCAAAATTGGAGTCAGTCCTCTCAAACCTGCTGCTGCTTTATCAACTAGGTTTACATAATGTTCTAACTCTGTGGCTGCCATTTCAACAAAGTTGACAGCGTCTTCACTGCGAGTAGATTCCATTTCAAGAAACCCCTTGTATATTTCATCAGCGCTCTTGGGTAGCCAGGTACATTGTCAATGAGCAGCAATATTTTCAAAGGAATCTTTTTTGCTCTGAGGACTTCTCAGCAGTGGGCTTAAAATACTCAGTAAGCCGGGCTCGGTGACTCAGCCTGTAATCCTACGCCTTTGGGAGGCTGAGGTGAGTGGATTGCCTGAGCCCGCGGGTTTGAGACCTGCCTGGGCAACTTGGCGAGACCTCATCTCTGCAACAAATCAAAAAAAAAATTAGCCGGGTGTGGTAGCGTTCGCCTGTAGCTCCAGCTACTTGGAAGGCTGAGACAGAAGGATCAGAGCCCAACAGGTTGAGGCTGCGGTGGCCAGGAGCGTGTCACTGCCCTCCAGCCTGGGCGACAGAGTGAGACTCCAACTCAAAAAAAAAAAAAACAAAAAAACTCAGTAAAACATGCTGTAAACAGATGTGCTGTCGTCCTGGCTTTGTTGTTCTTTTTATGGCACATAGGCAGAGTCGATTTAGCATCATTCTTAAGGGCACCAGGAGTTTCCAAAGGGTCAATGAACATTGGTTCCAACTTAAAGTCATCAGCTGCACTAGCCCCGAATAAGAGAGTCAGCCTGTCCTTTGAAGCCAGGCATTGACTTCTCCTCTCTAGCTATGAAAGCCCTAGATGACTTCCAGTAGAAGGCTATTTTAGATACAACGAAAATCTGTTGTGCAGTGTGACCCCCTTCATCGATGATCTCAGCTAGATCTTCGGAGTAACTTGCGACAACTTTTACATCAGCACTTGCTTCACCTTGCACTTTTATGCCCTGGAGATGGCTTCTTTCCTCAGACCTCATGAACCAATCTCTGCTAGCTTTTGAATTTTCTTCTTCAGTTTCCTTACCTGTCTCAGTCTTCATGGGTTAAAGAGTATTAGGGTCCTACTCTGGATTGGGCCTTTCTCTGGCTTAGGCCTTGGCTTAAGGGAATGTTGTGGTTGCTTGATCTTCTGTTCAGATCACTAGAACTTTCTCCTTATCAGCTATAAGGTTGTTCTGCTGACTCCCTGTCTGCTTCAAATCTTGTTTCCACCGTTGACTAACTTGGTCCCTAAAGCAAGTTGTGCCTCAGTTTCCCTATCTGTACAATGAGACACAACACTAACCAGCTCGCAGAGTCTTGGTGAAAGTCCATGCAATACGCTTAGAGCTGCTTGGCGCATGTTTCATGCTCAGTCAAGGTGGGTTGTTGTTGATGTTGTTTGCAACTCCAAGGTGAGAAGGAAGAGACTGAGTCTGCAGTTGCCATTCACATCTCCAGCAAAGAGAAATGCTAGTTTGGGCCCTGAAGTTTTGGTGTTTCCTTGGCAATGTGAAGCTTCCTCTCTGGGACATCCTTCCTACAATAGATCCATTTGTAAGTCTGTAGAGGCAGACGACACTCCCTCTCCTGATGGTCTCCATAAGTGCCTTAGAGAGTTTGGGGATACACACAGCAATCACCTGAGATTGATCTTAGTGAGGGGCAGAGTCAAATGAACCTTAAATTCATGGACCACGTGTGCCTGCAACAGGCATCTCCAAGCAGCACCTTCTCCAAGCAAGCCTCTGTGTTCTCTAACTCCCAGTCTCCTGGGTTTCCAGGTGGCTTCTGAAAGTAATTCTGAGCTCAAGTCACATATTCCAGATGTTTTTCTGATTTACTCTTTACTTTTCCTTGTCTCTGGAGCCACTGTATTGTGCATAAGCTCAACAGTTTTTACACACTGCATGATTTCCTCTTTGTTCTGCATAACAATAGTCATAATCACAGAGGGAGACATTTCTTGAGTGCTCACTCTGTGCCAAGTTCATTTCTAAACACACTTTATGTATCATCATCCCTACCATCCAGTGTTAAACCTCAAAGGCACATGCAACTTTCTACCTTTTCTCACTTTCAGTTTTTGAAAATGACATCTACCTTCATTATGAGCAAACATCTCTTTTGACTGGTGCATTCCTCTCACTGCTTTTGTGAGTCTAGGAAATAACAGGCATAGTACAATGAATGACATCTCCAAACCAACCACAGACACAACCGATACACCACTGACAAGGGACAACCAGATAGCCAAAATCAAAATAATGGCCCCAGTGACTTACTCCAATCTTTGGTGGCAGTTGATTTGCTTTTGTCCAGAGCATGACTGTGACCCTAAGTATAAAACAGCTTAAGCTGAAAGATGACTAGAGAAGCTTTCAAAGGCTTGTTGAGTGTTTGCTGGGTCTCAGGCACTGTGCTAAGCGCTCTGCATGCATTATCTTGGTTTATCTTCCAAACAGTCATGAGATGACTATTGTTATGATTTCTAAAGACAAGGAAATGGAGGTTAAGGAAAGAATTTGCCCAAGTCATAGGAAGCTAGGATTCACACACAGGTGCACCTGACTGCAAAGCCCATGTCTCACTCTTCAATTCCTAGGTGGCTTCTGCAGTAATACACCCATCTGGCTTGCTAGCCACTTCTGGCTGTGGATTCTCTGCCTTTCCTGGCTTCTCTCCCTTTTTACCTTCTCTAGGGGACTCTGGACATCCTAGGAACGGTCACTCATTTTCATAGCATCCCTGAGCTTGAGTCCAACTCACTCACTCCTGTCTCCCTAAAGACTTCTGGCATGTAGTACATGAACAATATGCATTTGTTGAACGTGTGAGCAAATCACCTTTCTAAACATTGTTGGGAAAATCTCATTATTTCATGATTTAATTCTCAACAACCGATCTAAGAGCTTCGGTCTTTATGATTTTCTCTGACGATGTGAGGCTGGAGCTCATTGATAGTAGACATTGGTTCTCAGCTGGGAGTGATTTGGGCCCTCACGCTCATTCTTCTGAGGACATTTGGCAATGTCTGGAGACGCTTTTAAACGTCAGAACTGTAGAGGCGGGGAGAGGGAAGAGAAGATGCCAGGGGTGCCTAGCGACAAGACTACACAGGGATTCCGCTATGCACCCTGCAGTGTACACGACAGCCACCCACAGCGAGAGCTGTTTGGCCCCAAATGCCAATGGTGCTGAGGCTGAGAAAGCTGCTGTCAGGGCTTGTTCTTCCTAAAACTTGCATTCTGGTGGCTGAGGAGGGCCAGGGTTGTACAAGCCCTACCATTTATCTGAGTGCCAAGTACTGTAATCCAGGTTCACATTACCCTCTGAGCTGAATGAAGGAAGCAGAGGAAATCTGGGGAATCACCCTAGGAACCAGAGATCCAGCTGCTGGCCCTGAAACTGGGGACTAACATGAGTGACTGCTGTAGGCGGGGAGTTTAACCTCCCCGGGCTTAACTTTTCATCTGCAGAAGGGGGAAAGGAAGAGGGGGAAGGAGTCCTTCTAGCTCTAAAACCCTCTGGTTTTAGCAAATTCTGAAGCTTGGAAGTTTAAAATCTGTCCTCCAGCTTTGTAGGCAATCCCACGTCGAGCTGCACCTTTACCTTTAAGAACCTTTTGCAATTGCCCCTCGCACGCCTCCACCACCACCTCCTTCCCGCCACACACAAACATGCACGCGCGCACACACGTACATATGCACACACACACGAATGCACACATGCACACACATACATGCGTGCACACACTCTTCACCCACTCAGGTCCCCAATGTCACCACCTGGATCACAGAAGGAAATTCCCAGTCGAACCTCTTTTTTTCAGGGTTGACGTTTCTGCACAGATGCCCAGTACTCCACTGTGTCCTAAGGCACACTTTCTCTCCTCCTGGCCTTTCTCCACCTTCCCTGAGAGTGGCTCTGGCTTCAGAAACCTTCTGCGTGGAGGTTTCTCGAGGCCAGCAGGACTGCCCCTTCTTTGCTACATGCTAGTGCTGGTTTCCATTTTCCTTTGACCATTTCTGACCACCCCTTCTCTGCAGCTGGGGGAGCAGTACTAGCCCTGCTTACAGAGCCAGGCACTCAGCTAATTAGCAGGGCTTCCTGGGGCCACCTCTGCTGGCGGGCTTTAGGAAGACTAAATTCTTATCTCCGTGGGCTGACAGTGGTCCTAGGTCACAGGATGGGGAGGCTGTGCCTTACACATGCCGCGGGGGCGGGGCGGTCTCACCGTTCCTGCCTGCTGAAGAGGGGCAGGGGCGCCACGGGATTCCGGAGAGCAAGCAGAGACCCCCGCCTTCCTTCCATGAACAATTGGCCAGAAGGAAGCGGACATGCGGCCCCTGGACTTCCCCGCAGGAAGCCTGGGACTGTCCAGCCTCCTGTTTCTCCTCCCTCGTGGTTCAGCTCCAGGTGAGGGACTGGCTTGCTTGGTGGGCAGATGCCAGAAAGAGGTAAGTGAGAAACTTATACCATTTTTTAAAACTTGAACTTGGTTGCTTTTAGAAATAACAGTTTTTATTTATTTTTGTTTATTTACTTTTCTGAGTTGGAGTCTCACTCTGTCACCCAGGCTGGAGGGCAGTGGCACGCTCCTGGCCACCGCAGCCTCCACCTGCTGGGCTCAAGCGGTCTTTCCGCCTCAGCCTTCCAAGTAGCTGGAACTACAGGACACGCTACCATGCCGGGCAGATTTTTTTGATTTATTGTAGAGACAAGGTCTCACCAAGTTGCCCAGGCTGGTCTCGAACCCCTCAGCTCAGGCAATCCTCTCACCCCGGTCTCCAAAAGTGCTGAGATTACAGGCTTGAGCTACCACGCCCAGCCTCGAAATAATAGTTTTAAAGTCTTCAGTTTATCAGAGAGGGATGTACTCTGGACCTACTCTGTGCCTGATACTCTGGTTGACCCTGAAAGAATAAGAAAGAACCAGCCTCTTGATATACATGGGTGGTCTTAACTCTTCAACTAGTTATTTTGTGAGCCCCATTGCTTATCAGTAAAGTGGTAACATTGGTACCTACCTTATAGGGATGTTGGGATATTATTAAATATTAATTCTTTGTGAAGTCATCTGGTGCCATTTCTGACACAGGACAAGCTCCTTGAATTTGCCATCTCTTATTCACTTTAATTGATCTCTTAGTAACAGCTCTTCAAGTGAAAATACAAAGACAGAGATGCAACTCTCTCACATCTTATTGTCAGTGTGGCTGTGCTGCAGTCACGTGAGATTATCCATTTATGGTGCAAAGCAGAACAGCAGAGAGCTCCTAGCCCAAGTGGGAAGGCAGGCAGAAGTGCCCAGAAGTTCCAGGGAGGAGACGCTTGCGATCAGAAGAGGCAGAACTCGAGTTGGTCGGAGGAGGAGCAGGATGCAGATATACAGAAAGTCGAGGCGGGGAGCTCCAGGCTTTGGGAGTTGTGTCACCTTCAGTTTGTACCCTTCCTTCCACTCTCCAAGTACAACACATGGAGGAACAACAAAAAACGATGAAGTCTGTTTACAGATGAGAAACAGCCCCAGGAAGAGCCATGCAGCCAAGCCATCAGCTTGCCTTTGCCTAAGAAGAGTACAGGACAGAATACTGGGAGGTTAAGGATGGGCCTGTCAAACGCAGATTCAGGCATAAATCAAGAGAGTAACCCAGCATTTGATGCAGTCATGACAACAATGAGAACCCAAACACAGCAAACTATTCACCTTTATTGAGCACTTATTTATTGCACGAGGTATCACAGAGAATGCAAGTGTGTATTGACTCTTGATCCTTATAATGATTCAGTGAAATGGGTATTATTATCATTGTCTTATTATTATCTCTTTCATGGAGGAAAAATGGAGGCTTGGAGAGTTTCAGAACTTTTTCCAAGGTGCCAGCCCAGGTCTGCTGCCCCGAAGCTCAGGCCCTGAACCAACAGAGGAGCATTTTTTGTCAACTCCCAAGTCCTGCAGAGATCAGGTCCTTCTGGAATGCTTAGGAAAGGGGTCATTTAAGGATCTCATTCCCTCCAGTACCGCTGATGGGCAAAGGTCTTACCCTCTGCTTGATGGGAGGTGAGCGTGGCCATGTCAGGGCACAGCCTAGAGCTCGGGCAATGATCCTTTTCTCCTCTCCAGGGGGTGAGGGCAGCTCTTGCCTCCCCCGCCTGCCCTCTTCCCCTTCAGGCTAAGCTGTTTCACTGCTCTTGACAGCACCTCCACCTCCCTCACCTCCTGGCCTCTGTCTTCAGCGGGCACCCAGTTTACCCATGCTGCCTTGCAGCCCAGCACCCTGGGCCAAAAACAGCCCTGATGTGGTTTGTCTGGAGTAAGAAACTGAGGAACTGTCCCCTCTATTAGTCAGAAAATACTATTTTCATGACCACCATCTCAGATTGGTTTAGGCTTTTAGCAACTGCTGGCTTCTCTGGAGCTTGTGGTCAAACAAAACTCCCTTAAATCAAATCAAAACTCTTCCACACCACAGGCAACGGCATTTCCATACAGCTAGGAGTTCCCAGTGCTTAATTATTCCATTCTAAGAATTCAGCAAAGAGATTACAAAAGCAAGTTGTTCCATTTCAAATTAAAGAAAACAGAAATGAATTTTTAAAAAATAGAATAATTACCCCACTGTCCATCTCACCCTTTCTCTCCCCAAGTTGACCAGTATAACTGTTTGGTACCGATCCTTACAGAACATATGCACAATATTCAAAAGTTCTTTTCAAAAATATTGTACTCTATGTCAAGTATCTGCAAACAATGGCTTGCAAACTAAATCTGCCATACTACTTGTGTTTATAAATAAAGTTTTATTTACACAGCCATGCCTACTTTTTTGTGTATTTCCTATAGCAGCTTTTATACTACAATTGCAGCATTGAGTAGTTGTGACAAAAACTATATGGCCTACAAAGCCTAAAATATTTACTATTTGGCCCTTTACAAGAAGTGTTTGCTCATTCCTGTCCTATGAGCTATATGCCAACTTGGTTTTTCACATAAGAATATGTCATGGACACCTTTTAGGTGGCTGCATACAGATTTAGCATTCTTTTTAAAGGCTATCTAGTGTTCATCATATGAATGAACTACCATTTATGCTATGATTTTACTGTTGAACATTCGGATTGCTTTTAGGTTTCTACCCCTACAGACAATGCTGTACTACACATCTATTCTTTAAAGCCTTCAGAAGGAGCTAGGTTTGATGAAATGAGCCATGGAGCTCTCTGGAGGAATACAGCTCTGATCTCAATGTGATGCTTCCATTGTGCGGCAAGCCTACCCAGCGGCAAATACAGCCAGCACTGGGTGTTGCGAGGCTCCCTCGGGAGGAGCCAAACTTCTAGGAAAGACAGCATGTCTCCAAGCGGGCATTTTGTCCTGGTCACGTCCCAGCTTCCTGTGGTATCATCACACCCCCTTGCTCATCTGCTCTCTGGTACCCAAAAAGATCAGAAGCAAGCGACCCGTGCATGTTCCCTCCATCTCCAGGATCAAAGGTGTCCTCTGATCCACACTTCCTCCTAAGACCTTCACTGCAACCCACCGTTGCATCCAGGAAGGGTTTTCGGCCACTGACAGAGCAAGAGGTAACCTTGGAACAGGGGAGAAGGAGGTGGGCTCAGAGGAGAGGACACCTTTGATCCTGGAGATGGAGGGAATATGCACGGGTCGCTTGCTTCTGATCTTTTTGGGGCCACAGACTCCTGAGAGCTACAGACTTTCTCTCTCCCCAAAGTCTGTCTTTCTGTATGAATTTTGCAGGTATTCAGAGCATGCACACATTTTCTGCAGATGCTGTCCACGGTGCACACTTTCTGGGTTCACAATCCCCACTCCAGGTGCACTGCAATCACATGCCTGGGGAGGCCCATTCCCTCAGTAGTGTAAGACACAGCATCTTTCTCTGTGGTTCATTAACATTTTCCTTCCTTGCGTCATTGACCTTGTGCCTGCCATTCCAAAGGTCTTCCTCAGGCTGGCGGTCACATGCCCCCTTCTTCCTCCAGCTGTCCTGCTGAGAAAGATAAACTCACTTCCCAGGCCCCACACTTCTCACTGGGCACAGAGCACCTCCGTCAGTCCCACCCACCCACATCGCTCTTCCTGCTGCTGGTCTCACCCTGACCTGCTTTCCTCACCTTCAATACAAGCCCACAGAGGAAAGACACTTTTTTCTCTAGCCCTTCGCCATCTGGAACAGTCTTCCGGAGGAGCATTCCTGAAAGCTAAACGTTTTTGCAAACTAGATTTTCCTTTCTGGCCCCTGCCTGTAAATTTGATGACTTTGTCATTGCTAAATTTTAACAAAGCACACTTGGCAAAAATATTACAAAATGCCAACCTCAATGGCTAAGGAGCATTTCTGTTGGTATTTGTGTGGCCCACCACTATTTAGAAAAGTATCCCTAAATAAACCTGATGGCTTTCTAGTCCATTCTTGGTCAAAATGATCACAGTTTTAATTTATCTTTTTTTTTTTTTTTTTTTTGAGTTAGTCTCACTCCATCTCCCAGGCTGGAGTGCAGTGGCATACTCACAGCCACCCCAGCATTGGCCTGCTGGGCTCAGGCGATCCTTTTGTCTCAGCCTTCCAAATAGCCTGAACTACAGGCACCCACTACCATGCCTGGCTAATTTTTTTATTTTTTGTAGAGAGGAGGTCTCGCCAAATTGCCCAGTTTGGTCTCGAACCCCTGGGCTCAGGCAATCCCCTTACCTTGGCCTCCCAAAGTGCTGGGACTACAAGCTTGAGAAATTTATCTTGATTTTTAATCTCAGTATTTGACAGCAATTCTTGTCTTCATTATTTACAGAACAGAGTACACTGTGGTCTATTTTAATGCCTCATAATGTCCATTAAACTTTTCTTGCCCTTTGCCCTAGTATTATTATCCATTCCAGAAATCTGCCCGCATGAAATACTAAGAAATGTAACCAAGAGATTACCTTCAGATGTGGCCATCTTGCTATTGCTGATGGTAGTAAAAAGTCCAAAGGGCTGGGCACCATGACTCAAGCCTGTAATCCCAGCACTTTGGGAGACTGAAGTGAGAAGATTGCCTAAGCTCAGGTGTTTGAGACCAGCCTGGGCAACTTGGCGAGACTTCATCTCTACAATAAATTTTAAAAAAAATCAGCTGGGCATGGTGGCTTGTGCCTGTAGTTCCAGCTACTTGGAAGGTTGAAGTGGAAGGATCGCCTGAGCCCAGCAGGTTGAGGCTGAGGTGGCTGTGTGTGTGTCACTGCGCTCCAGCCTGGGCAACAGAGTGAGACTCTGACTCAAAAAAAAAAAAAAGTCCAAAGGAAGTGAAATTACCAGCAACAGGTGGTACAGCATAACCCTAGGATGGAGTATTACGTTCACCTTAAAAAGATGTTAGTAAAGAATTTCTAATTATATGAAGAGACATTTATAGCATACTGAGGAAGCAAGACACAAAGCTGTAAGTACTTTGCAATATCAACTAAATGTGCACAGAAATAAGTCTGGAAGTAATGCACCTAGGCTTAATATAGTTTTCTCTGAGTTGTGGATTTGACATTTTATATATTCATATATTTTCCAGTAAGCATGTGGTAATTTTTTAAATCAAGAAAACAATTCATAAAACTTGTGTCTGCATAGTGAAAAGAGCATGGGTTTTAGAATCAAAGGACCTGGGTTTACCTGACCCTGTGTCTTGAACAAGGGATACAAGCTCTCCGGAGAATTCTCCTCTGGAGCAAGTGGAGGTAACCACAGTGCCTGTGTCATTGAGTCACTGCAAGGACCGTGCACATTGTGTGCACACTCTGCTCTCAGAGTCTTTCTGGTAGGTGATGGAAGCCACTGGTAGTGTGATGGGGGGGCAGGGGGGAGCTGCTCTCCGCCATCTGAAAGCAAGTCAGACCAAACCTTTCTCATGGTCAACGTTTGCTAGGCTTTTATCCATGAGCAGGAATGATGTCATTCTTCTCACCTATACTGCTTGCTCAGGGAAGTTCTTGCATCTCTTTAGCTGTTCACGTCAACCTTTGCCTTCTGCAAGGGCCCCCAAGGTAGATGAAACAATGGGGGCAGGGGTGAGGGCTCTTATAGAAAGCCTCAGGCAACCTAGAAACCCATAGAGTGAAGGACCCCACAGAAGTCGAACTTCCTTACATGCTTTTCACACAGGGTGGAGGTATCAGTCATAAACCATTGTAGCCAACCTTGAGTATCACACGCTGAGAGTAATTGAGAGCCTCTTTCTAACATGTGTTACACCTATCAACATGCAACTAATCTCACCAGCAAAAAACTATTTCTGACATTTAGTTTGCCAATTAGAAAGATACGTGATGTTTCTCAAATGTTAAGGTAGCTGAAAAACTTAAAATAGCCTCTCCTGATATAATGTGAGCTGCCCACTCCCAGAGAGTGAGTGCCTGGTTGTAACAGTGGCTGCCCATAAGGCGTAACTTCAAATAATATGCACAAATATCTCACAGTCATTGCTGAAATGTTTTAGAGAAAATTACATTCACAACACCTATCAATCAAGAAAGACAGTCCCTATCACCTATCACTCAGTAACTACATGGTTACTCAATCTGATGCAAAATACCTGGGTAGGACCATATTCTGAATTTTGCATTTTCTGCAAGTACTCTCTTACTGATTTTGAGCTACAGTTTCTCTCTCTCTGTGTGTGTTTTTTTTATTAACATCTGAAGCAGTTGTGCATGTATTTTTAATAAATGTGGAGTTCTGAGACAAATTGTGCAAGCCTGTCCAACCTCAGGAATCACTCTGGGGTCTTTGTCTAGCTGCTTTTCATGCCGTAACCTGGCGTGCTGAGCTGAGAGTCTCTGTCGTGAGCTGCCAATCCCTCTAAGGACCCCTTTTGCAAAATCATGTTCTCTCTTGAAACATAAAATTGTTCTTGCCTTTCAATTCAACAATTCACTTTCTAAGCTGTTCTGAAACAGTTCTGTCCAGTGCCTGGCACACAGTCCCTGGTATGTGGCCAGTGTTTAAAAAAATACCTGCAGGTGATTAAAGGGAGATAATGGGGAAAACGACATGCTGGGTCGCCCGATATTAGAGGAAGCATTTTGTTTAGTTTTTAGGATTTTTTTTCCCATCCTTTCTAAAGTGCATCCGTGTGTAATGGGGAAACAAGACCGGATGGTAAGCGTCTCCTGAGGGGAAAAGTCAGCACTGACCTTGGGGTTCCTAGGGCTGGAAAGGGACTCACTCACCCCCCTTCCAGGTCTCACTTTACTTCAGAGATCCCGTGAGGGGGCCTTCTTTGGTATTTCGAGAGCTCTCCATTCAGGGAGGCTTTATCAGAGACACTGGACCAGAAAGTATTCGGCTCAGATAACAAGATTAATTAACATGCTTCTCATTCCGCAAACAACTGATCTTACTGAGGAGGCCTGGCCCACTCTTGGTGTGGCCTGAGTCTCGCCTGGGATTTCCTCCGGTTGTTTCTTTTCACTGTGCACTAGGCTTCTCCAGGGACGCTGTGTTCTAGTAATCCTCCCCTTCATGCTCATGGGGCATATTTGTTCCTCCTGTCCACCCCACTGGTTTCCAGCTTTGTATTTCTGGGTTGGTGTTGGTACACTGAACCCAGCCTACATAATACAGATAGTGGTAATAATATCAGGACTTATGTTTATAGAGACTTCTCTGTGGACTGGTACAAAGCTAAGTCCTACTTGGCACTCAGATTTGCCCGCAGTGAGCCTTTGTGGGGAGAGACGGAGGGGTGTCTCAGCTCTCAGTGCCCGCTCACCTTGAGTCTGTTACATCCTACCCAAAGACATACCTCCATCAAGGCATTCAGAGATGGACACAGAGACTCGTGACCAGAACGTAGGCTGCATTGCAGTGACTTTCAAAAACATCCCTTGGCCATCTCCTCCCACCACAACCTAACGTCTCTTTCTTCTTCCAGTCATCTCTTCATTTCTCCTCTTGTCCTTCCCACCCTCAGCCTCCATGGTTCCCTTGGTTTTCCAAAGCTGTCAAGCACTGGCTCCCACCTCTCAAAGCCCACCTGGCAGCTCAGCTTAAGGAAGGCCAGGTTAACCCCACAGAGCTCAACCACTCGGCCTCAAGCACTGCCCTTGTGGAGAGGGGGTTCTCGGTGGTTCCAGCCACTGCATCATCCCATGTATTCCTTACAGCATTCTTTTTTTTTTTTTTTTTTTTTTTTGAGTTGGAGTCTCACTCTGTCACCCAGACTAGAGTGCAGTGGCCGCTCCCGGCCACCGCAGCCTCGACCTGCTGGGCTCCGGCGATTCTTCCGCCTCAGCCTTCCAAGTAGCTGGAACTACAGGCGTGTGCTACCATGCCCAGCTAATTTTTGATTTGTTGTAGAGATGAGGTCTCATCAAGTTGCCCAGGCGGGTCTCGAACCCGCGGGCTCAGGCAATCCACTCACCTCAGCCTCCCAAAGGCGCGGGATTACAGGCTGAGCCACCAAGCCTGGCTCCTTACAGCATTCTCAAGAGGTAAGAACTTTGTGCTGTTTCCATGCCCATGTCATCCAGCAGGCTTGGAGAGCAACTTGTCCACGGTTTCTCAGCCAGACTCAGAATCAGGAGCCCCAGAGTTGTGAGTGGTCTTAATGGCTCTGCTTGCTGTCACCACATGTCCCAGCAGCCCCAGAGAGCACCAGTTTGAGCCTGTGTTCTTCACTCTCAAAAGCACTCTTGTGGAGTCTTATGGTTACCCTAACTCCACCACAGCTTGTCCGTTGTTGAGTCCACGGCCCCTGGCACACAGAAACGCTAGATGAATACCTTCTGCCTCCAGGTGGTCTTGGGCAGCCATCATCCCCTGGACTAAACTGCTGTACTCCCCTGCCTCTGAATGACGGAGGCTTCCAAACGAAGCTCAGACTTGAGTCCAAGCATATACAGAAGGTGCAGCTTCCTGTGGCCGTCAGGCTGGTAACCCAACCGGTTCAATCTGTCTGTGTGTCAGGCTGTCAATCATGCTGTAGACTCTGCAGCCCAGGTGGGGCTCAGGCAGGCTGGGTTGCCCCTGTGGACAAAGCATGAAGGCCGGGAGGCTTGCTCAGCCCGTCATCACGTTTCACATCTGCCTCCCCAAACTGCCTGCCTCCCCAGAGGAGAATCAGGGATTGAGATGAGCCATGCTTGTTTCTGGCCTTGCGTTTCAAGTGAGAGTTGGATGGAGGCTCATGGAGTCAATGGATTCTTTCCATTCCAAGGAAGATAAGGGGGTGCTTGGTCTGCCACAGCCGACTCTGAGCTTGTCCCGGAGACAGCGCCTGGTGCTCACTCAGGTTCCCTCCACTGCCCTGATCACTACTGCAAGTTCAACTTAGTGCAGAGCAGCAAGGAAACACGGCCTTCCCTTGATCTCGTGCTACTTGTGTGGGAATTAGTTCTGTGGATGGCGTGTTTTCAGTGTGCCAGCTTTAGGCGGCACGGGGCTGGGGCCGGTCCCTTTAGAGCAGGGATACACATTCCAGTGCCTGGGTTGAGAGATAACAGTATCATGCTTGAAAGCAAAGACTGTGAAGCCAGCATGGATTACTATTGGTGGCAAGCTAGTAAGGAAAATGACCACGGCTACCAGTGCTTGCGTGATGGGTGCTTGGCAGCCTGAGCCCATGGACATATAGACACAGTGTCTCCGAAATCATCTGCTTTTCAAGAGAAGCCAAAAATCCAGATGTTGTGTAACGTCTAATTTGCAGATGCTGACGACAAATACACCGTTAAACGTTGGGCTGGACAAAACAAAAGGGTCAGTGGGCCTGATCCAGTGGGGCCTCCAGCCCATGGTCTCTGTCCTGGCAGAAGGGCTGAGAGCAAAGCTATGCAGTCCTCTGGAGCACAGAGGTGAACTAACTATTCGTATCGTGTCCAAGGTCGGGTTTTGCAACCAGAAGAGAAGGGAGGGCACCGAGGACTGGCAGCTGAGATGGAGAGCGGTGGGTTGGCAGTGGCTGGCATACAAGGTGCTTCTGGGGCCACAGGCATCCCAGCCCAGAAAAACTTCCTGTTGAAGTAGAGTGGCAGGCACAGTCCATGGTGAGGATGGCTGTTTTATATGATGCCAGTAGATCTTTGAGCCATGAGACCACTTCCTTTCCAGTTACCTTCTTAACACAGTGACCAACAGCCTGTGCTCAGGAATCAAGCTGCCTGGATTAAATCCTGGCTCGACCCCTTATTAGCTGTGTGACTTTGGGCAAGTCACTTAACCTTTATGTGCCTCATTTATATCTGTAGAAAATTAATGGTCTGAATCACTCTATGAAAAAGATACCTGCACACGCATGTTTATTGCAGTGTTGTTCACAATAGCAAAGACATGGAACCAACCGTGTTGCCCTCTGAAAGAGAACTGGATAAAAAAAAAGTGGTACATATACATGATGGACTATTATGCAGCCATAAAGAAGGATAAAATTATGAACTCCACAGCAACTTGATGGACTTAGAGGCTACAATACTGAGTGAGTGATCACAGAAACAAAGAACTAAGCATCACATGTTCTCACTCATAAGTGGATCTTGAACAATTATCATAATACTATAAGAAAAGGATTGTCATTAGCAGGAAATTGCTGGGGGTGGGGGCGGGATTGGCAGCTGTGGGATTCTGCCAGGGGAAGGGGGTACACCTCATCAACAAGGGTACCTGCATCATGAACATTTGTATACTTAACCCTGAATTGTACCCCACATCCTTACAATTAAAAAATAAAAAAGAAAGAAACCTAATGGTGCCTACCTCCTAGATGTCAAAAGAAAGAAATGAAATAATACATAGGAAGACTAGCATAGTGCCTAACACATAGTAATTATTCAATGAATACTGTGAATATGAGTGATAATCACTCAAAATAAATGTCAGCTTTTAATCCTTAATAAAGCAACAGAGATTCATGAAGCACTTAATGTGCGTATGCTTTAAAACCGCTCTCTGGGGAGTACTAGGATTTTGAGGCGAGGCTCTGCATCTCATTCACTAGGAAATCCCCAGCACGGAGCCCAATGCCAAACATGAGGCAGGAAGCCAGTCAGGGTTCACTGAGTATGAAGCTGCTGTCCTCAGGGAGGGGGTGAGACCTAAGTGTGTAACACATTGACAACGAGAGCTCTAGGCTGTTCAAGGCACCAAGAGCAAACCTTGGCAGAAGAGCGTGCAGGTCCGAGTGCATCTCATCGTTGCTGCTGGGAGAGCCCAACTTCAGAAGTTGTTCGGATATGAGTAGTTGGGGCAAGAACCATGGAGACAAATGTGCAGCTTGGATGTGAGGCCGAGAAGCTTTCCAAGAGGGGCGAGTCAACAAAGGCAGGTGACCAAACCCGTTGTTTGGGGGTCTGTCTTACCTGTGTCTGGACTTTTTTTTCCCCAAAAAAATATACCCATATTTTACTTGTGCCCGAGGTCCACTCACCATGCCAAGTTGCGAGGAGAAGGCTGTCTGGACTGTGTTTAATGAACTTATTCTTAACTGACAAGCAAACTGAGGACTCCACGTCCTCAGCGTGGCACAGCGGGCAACCTGTGGATGCTTCTGCACAGGCAGGTTGCACGTTAAATATGTGGCATGGAGGGAGACGGCACAGAACAGCGTGGCAGGAGAACAGTTAGGGCGAAGGAGAGGAAGCCCCGAGTGGAGCCCGAGGACAGGGATTTGGGTGGATGAGCAGATGAGCATGTGCTGAAGCCTGCTTGGGGTCAAGCCATCCTAAGAATGGAGACCAAAAAGCCAGAAACAGATGGGTGTTTCCTGGGTCCATCTGGCTGCTGTGGCAGGTTACTCTAGGTCAGGTCATTTACCGAGAATGCAAATTTATTGCTCACAGTTCTGGAGACTGGGAAGTCCAAGACTGAGGTGCCAGCAGGTTCGGTGTGGTTGGCAAAATCATGCTCTCTGCTTCCCAGACGGCACCTTTTGCTGTGTCATCACATGGCAGAAAAGGCCGGAGGGCGAGGCAAACAGACCCCTCAAGCCCTTTGACAGGGGTACTAGAGTCCTGTTACTGTGGGTGGAGGTCGCATGACTTAATCCCCTCTGAAAGATCCCTTCCTTCTGTCTTGGAGGTTAAGTTTAAACGTGTGTGTTTTGAGGCAACATCCACATTCAGATCCGAGCAAACACCATGCATTCTGATCATGCTACGAAAGTGGATGCTTTGTAATTGGTCTAACTAACACGACATGCTCAGTCACTCAGGCCGGAACAGGGAATACCAAGTCAGAGAATATAATATTTTGAAAGGAGGACTCCTGAGTTAGGCAGCCTGGGTTTACACCCTGACACTATCCACGACGAGCTCTGCAACCTTAGATGAGTTACTTAACTCCTCCATGCTTTGTTTTCTTCTTTACCTGCATGATATGGAGAAAGGAATTTGCATGTCAGGGTAGCTGTAGAGGGTGAAACGAGGTACACCATTCATTCATTTCCAGATGTTTGTTGTTTACCTGGAATGTGCCACATGGTGCCAGGCACTGGGGACACTGAGGTGAGCAAAACTCTTAAGGAATGGGGTGTCTGTCTATGTGTGAGAACAGCAAGAAGAAAGTGATGCTATCATTCCTGCAAGGATAATCACTCTGCGGCTTAGAAAAGTGTGGTGTGCAGGTAAATAGCTGGCAGCATGCAAGAGGACTCCGCACAGGAAGCAGACAGACACTTTCAACTGTTTGTAGGAGCTGTGTAGTTATGACGCATCTTAGAAAAATAATGACATTTATTTATTCAAACAACGTTCCTTAAGCTCCTACCAAGTGCTGTATTAGACACCTGTGGAAACAGGAGAGGAAAACACAGAAAAGTCCTTGACCTGACTTAGCTGTCAGTGTACATTTAAAAAATTAATTTGGTTTTCTTTGTTATAATAAATTTAAGTTTGAAGAAGAGAATCTATCTGGCAAAATGGTGCAGATGATATGCAACGAGCCAAGTTGGCACACACTGGGCCCAAGGCAGCTCTTGCAGCCCCCGCAGGAAGGAGGAGCATCCAGGCCACATCAGTGCCCAGAAACTCACGCCACATTCTCCTGGGGTTGGACCTGCCTCTCCCCTGTGTACGTCTCCGGTCATTTAGTTATTTCTTTGACTATATTTTGAGGCTTACACAAGATAGAACAGAGCATTTCCATCTTGAAATTATAAGAAAACTTCCTAACAGGATTCACTGTGGCAAAATTTGTAAATCACGGGAATTGAGTAAGAAAATATAAAGAAAACGATTTTTCACTTTTGCTTACTGAATAGTTGGCTAACCGGAGTCACACTATGGAGAACCTAGTTTTTTGAGTCTAGTAATATCTTGTGATTACCCATCGAAGCTCCCACTTAAATAGACCATGCTGTATTTGCATTCTAAATAAATCATGTGCTTGAGAATGATTTGTCTCCTCAAGCAGATGAATAGAACCTCCCCCTCCCGTTAATGAACCAAGTAGCCACATGGATGTGTGGCCTCTCTCCCCTGAGCCTGCTGTACCCATTTCTGTTCCTGACCTAAGTATCAAGTCTCCCACACAGAGAAACAGGGATTAGGGCTCCCCTCCTGCTCCACACAGCTTTTGTGTCTCAATAAACTCTGCTTTCAAAAAAAAAAAGAAAAGAACTGTACAGGAACTTTGATATCTACACACTTTACTCGTTTCATATTACACTCCCACCGCCCCTTACTATGCCACCCAAGCAGACAATACGAGGGGTATTCCCCCCCAAAATGGAATTGTCTTTTGGAGGGCTGGCCCCTTGTAGTCCAGGCTTCACCTGCTAGGCAAGTTTTTTTTTTTTTTAACATATTTTTTATTTTAAAATTTTGGGGTACAGTTAAGGGTTAGGTGTACAAATATGCATCATTCAGCCACCCTTGTTGATAAGGGGTATCCCCCTGT
Organism: Carlito syrichta; assembly: GCF_000164805.1. Taxonomy (NCBI): domain Eukaryota; kingdom Metazoa; phylum Chordata; class Mammalia; order Primates; family Tarsiidae; genus Carlito; species Carlito syrichta. Next base: position 615,935 of record NW_007249307.1, on the reverse strand, counting down.
CCCCAGACAGATATTGAGTACCATTAATCCCACCACCCTTGTCCTCCCTGTCCCCCCCCGATAGATTCCCACCACTGTCAATCCTTTACTTATAGTATTACGATAGATGTTCAAGGTCCACTTATGAGTGAGAATGTGAGATACTCATTACATTACAAAGCGGGCAAAAGATATGAACAGACACTTCTCAAAATAAGACATGTGAGCGGTCAACAGACACATGAAGAAATGTTCAACCTCACTAATCATCTAGGTAAGTTTTCTAGGAACCCAGCCACATCAGTGTACCAGCTAGAGTTGTTATGCGTCACAATTTGTGGAAGAAACATCCTGAGTTATGGCAAACAGGTGACTGGTTCTTCCACCACAGCAACACACTTGCCCACGCTGCACTGAGTGTTCAACAGTTTCTGACCTGAAATGGCCTAGTCCCCCATTCCTCACCCTCCCTATTTATCTGACCTCACCCCAAGTGACTTTTTTTCCCCCTGGATGAAAAAGTCCTCAAAGGGAAAGGTTTCACCCACATGAAAGATGGGGGTGGGGGGGGGGACTGCAGAAGCACTAAAAGGCATCAAAATTGAAGAGTTCAAAAACTGTTTTGAGCAGCGGAGAAAGGTGTATCACATTCAACAGAGAGTACTTTGAAGGTGACTGAAGTTTAAACATGTAAGAATAAAGACAATTTTTAAATAAATGAATTCTGTTTTGGTGTTCTCCCTTATATTTATAGGAAGGACTTAGCTCAAGATGTAGACGTGGCTTAAATTAACATTTGGGGTGGCAGTACAGATCAAACAGATACAATAGCATTAAGTCTTTCACAACTGACTTCTAACACAGATAATTAGTGAGAGAGCTGTTTTGCAGCCAGAGCTCGGTGGACTCCCAAACTGCCCCCAGCAGCCTCAGTTCAACTAACAGCGTACTATGTATCATGCAATCATTCATTCACGCACTCTACTCCACAAACATGCATTGAACTCTTTCTGCCTTGTAGGAACTGAGTTAGACATCAGAATACAAAGGTGAACACATAGGGGCTTACAGTCCAGTGTGTGAAAAAGACATTAATCCAACTGCCATACAAACGTAAAAAGACCAACTGGGAGGAGTCCTACAGGGGAAAGGTAAGGCAAAACAAAAAGCAGGTCTGATCCAAGCTGAAGAGTCAGGGTCAACAGAGATCAAACGGTTAAGAAGTGAAGAGGGAGGGGGAGGGTTCCAGGCAGGGGGAAGCTGCAAAGAAATCCCGATGGTGGCAGAGCACCAAAGGCAGCACATGCTTGCTGGGGTTCCATAACAGACAAAGTAGGGGGCAAGGCAGGCAGGGCCCAGGCAGCCAGGCCTTGGAGGCTGTGGCCATGAGCTTGTCTGGATTGTATTCTGAGATCAGTGGAAAGCCACAGAAGAGCTTTGCGCAAAGAGGGCAATGGGATCAGATGCACATTTTGGAAATAAGAAACAAGTGGCAGTGTCAAAAAAAGACATCTAATTATCCCTCAGTGTCTGTTGTCCCCTTCTACTGCGTCATGAAATTTGCCTGCTGAACACTAGGCTATCCAGAATAAAAACTCCAGGCCAAGTGTGGCTGCCCATGCTTGTAATCCCAGCACTTTGGGAGGCTGAGGCAGGAGAACTGCTTGAGCCCAGGATTTAGAGACCAACCTGCACAGCATGGCAAGACCTCATCTCCACAAAAAAGCAAAACAAAACACAAAAAACAACTAACTGCTTGTGATGGTATGCACTTGTAGTTCCAGCTACTTGGGAGGCTGAGGCGGAAGGACCACCAGGGCCCAGGAAGCCATGATCTTATCACTGTCCTCCAGCTTGAGTGACAGAATGAGACCCTGTCTCAAGAAAGGCTACATTTCTCAGGCTCCTTTGCAACTAAGAGGAAGCTTATGGCCAATGGCAGGGAAGCAGACCAGTCCAGAGGGAGGAGCTTCCACCGCCTTCTCTTAAAAGGAATGCTGCAGGTGCTCTTTGGGTTCTCTGTCCCCTCCCCCATCCTGCAGCTGGAAAACCAGTCTCTGCCATCTTGAGCCATGAGGATCAAGCCTTTTGCTGTGCTGAGACACAAGCATGGGATCTGGATTCTTGACACTGAGGAGTGCTTTGCCCATCCTGGATCGCTCCTTTGGATTTTTAGTTTATTGAGCTATGATTTATATACACTTTTTATGTACAACCCCCACCCCCCCACATCCATTTTAAGTGCACAGGTTGGTGTGTTCTGACAGTTTTATACATCCATGCAACTGCCAACACAATCAAGGTTCAGAATGTTTCTATCACTCCAGAAAGGTCTCCATGCCCCTTTGCAATTCAGCCCCAACCTACTCCCAGCACAAAACAACCACTAATCTGCTTTATCTCAGACTACTTTTCATTTTCTAGAACTTAGTGAAAATGTGATCATATGGTATGTACTTTTTGTGTCGGTCTTCTCTCATTCAGCATAATTATTTTGGGAATCATCCATGTTGTTCTATCAATGGTTCATTCATTTTTATTGCCAGTTGTATTCTAGTGTATGGATATACCACAATTTATTTAATCTCTTCACCAATTGATGGGCATTTTGGATATTTGGGTTTTTTTTTATTGTTTTGGCTATTATGAACATAAATGCAAACACTATGTATAGCCTCTGTGTCAACATATGTTTAATTTCTCTGGGAAAACACCTGGAAGTGGAATGGCTGGGTCGGATGGTAGGTGTGTGTTTCACAGTATGGGAAGCAGCCAGGTTTTCAAAGTGGCTGTAGAGTCTTATATCCCCTTAAGCAGGGAATGAGAGTGCCATTTGCCCACATCCTCACCAATAGCTGGTATTGTCAGTCTTTTGAATTTCAGACAATCTAATGGATTCTCAGTGGGCTGCCTAGATTTTTATATGAGAAAAAAACTCTAAGTTGTGCTTAAGTCACATTATTTTGGGTTTTCTATCACTCCCAGTCAAAGATAATCCCATTATCTTTGGGAATACAAAACGTAAGAGTGAAAGGAAGACCAGTTAAGACTCCTGCGGTTCAGACAAGAGATGACCAGAATAGACCAGAGTAGACCAGAATATCGGAGGAGAGTGGAGATGGAGAGAGATGGATAGACTGGCAACATATTCAGGAGATAATGAATTTAGAATGTATAAATGAATTAGGTATGGAGGGTTAAGAGAGTCATTCAGGTTATATAACAGGGGAGCTAGGCCTTAGATCTAGGGCTGTCCAATGCCAGAGAACACTCCCAGCCACTGCTCTCTTTGTCCCCAACATGTCAAAGTCACCTGAAAGAGACCTGCCAACTGTTCTAGCTTCACTTGTGGCAAACATATGGTTTTTGCTGGTTTGGTTGGTTGTTTGTGTCTTGGTTTTCTGTGAAAGACGGTGATTTAGGCAGGAGGGGTTTTTAGGCAGGAGGAGGTATAAATACTGATGCTGGCATTCGTGAGGAATTTTTTGTAACATTATTACAATTACTAATGACTAATTAATGATGATGATTGATTTCTATGTGTACCTCCTCTTTCAACTTCAATTCCAGGAGGCAAAAATCAAAGGACTTAGATAAGAATAAGTTCATCAGAAGCCAAAAACTAAACTAAGAGCTTTAGGTGAATGATCTTTATTTCATCTTTACAACAATTCTGTGTTTTTTGTTTGTTTGTTTGTTTTTTGCATTTTACAGATAAGGAAACTAAGACTTAAAGAGGCTAAGTCATTTACCCAAGGTCAAACAGCCCATAAGCAGAGACACCTATGTTTTGCACCTTAATTTCCAAAGTGTGTGTGTGTGTGTGTGTGTGTGTGTGTGTGTGTGTGTGTGTGTGTGTGTGTGTCTGAGATTTCTCTAGAGAACTTGGACTGACAAGCCCCAAATTCTGGCTACCCTCTTGAATCACAGTTTTTTTCATTTTTTCTGTGACTCTGGTGTATATACATGAGTAAAAACCTGTGTTTTCTCTTGGTGATCTCTTTTGTCCATTTAGCTCACAGTTCAACTCATAAGTCAAGCTGGCTAAGATTGAATGGAATTATTATTATTATTATTATTATTTTGAGTTGGAGTCTCACTCTGTCACCCAGACTGGAGTGCAGTGGCTGCTCCTGGCCACCGCAGCTTTGACCTGCTGGGCTCCGGCAATCCTTCCGCCTCAGCCTTCCAAGTAGCTGGAACTACAGGCGTGGTAATGCCCGGCTTATTTTTTGATTTATTGTAGAGATGAGGTCTTGCCAAGTTGCCCAGGCGGGTCTCGAACCCGCGGGCTCAGGCAATCCATTCACCTCAGCCTTCCAAAGGTGCGGGATTACAGGCTGAGCCACTGAGCCCGGCTGAATGGAATTATGATAAGGTTTTAAAATGAGTTTTAACTAGCTGGGCATGGTAGCTTGCGCCTATAGTTCCGGCTACTTGGAAGGTTGAGGCAGAAGGATCGCAGGAGCCCAGCAGGTCGACGCTGAGGTGGTGGTGAGTGTGCCACTGCACTCCAGCCTGGGCGACAGAGTGAGACCCCAACTCAAAATAAATAAATAAATAAACAAACAAACAAACAAACAAATAAATAACGGGCTTTAAAGTCAATAATATTTCAATGCTAACTCCAAACTAGAGTTTGGTGTTCTTTCTCTTAAAAAGATAAAGTTTCTTGGATTATTGCTCTGTTCTTAATAGGAAATTGTAACAGGCTTTTCTTTATCTTTTGAGAAAAGATATCTAAACTGGTTAGGACACAAAGATTCTGTGTCTTACCAGAATAATTTCCTGTACTTTATGTTGTCTTTATCATATTTTTGATTATTTAAAAGAACCAAGTCTTCTTAAAAAAAAAAAAAAAAAAAGACCGATGTTTCTGTTTAATCAGGTACTAAAACATTTTGACATTTTTGACAACTTTCCTAAATTAAATTCTATATGACATTTTCTTACAAACAAATGAAAAAATGCCCAGCTTCACTAAGCATCAGATAGATGCAAATTGAAACTTCAGTGAGATACCACTTGCACCAGTCAGAATGGCTATCATTAAAAAGTTAAAAAATGGGCAACCCTCTTTCAGGTCTCCTCCTACCTGGGAGTTTTTTTGTCTTAATTAACTGCTGCTTTCTCAAAAAAAAAAAAAATAATGTTAAAAAAACAACAGGGGTTGGCAAGGCTGTAGAGAACAGAGAATGCTTCTACACTCTTGGTGGGAATGTAACCTAGTTAAACCTTTGTGGAAAGCAGTGTGACATTTTCTCAAAAAATCTAAAAATCGAACTACCATACAATCCAGCAACCCCATTTCTGGGAATATCTCAAGAGGAACATAAATCTTTCTACCAAAAAGATACCTGCACACACATGTTTACTGCAGCACTAGTCACAATCTCAAAAACACAGAACCAACCCATTGAAAGTGGACTGTATAAAGAAAATGTGGTAAATATACACAAGGGAATACTATGCAGTCATAAAGAAAAATAAAATCATGTCCTTTGCGGCAATGGATGCAACTGGAGACCATCATTCTAAGTGAACCATCAAAGAAACAAAAGACTGAACACCACATGTTCACTTTTTGTTCCGTGGACCCTAAACATTGGGCACACAAGCACAAAGGCAAGAACGGCAAATAGTGGGCACTGCAAAAGGAGGGAAGGTGGGGAGATAAGAGGCACATAACCACCCACCGGGTATCATGTCCACTACCGGAGGAGGGAGGGCTCACCATAGCCCGAACCTCACCTGCATGCAATTTACTTATATGCCAAATCCTTATGTGAACCCCACAACCCTAAAATAATTTTTTTAATGAAGTCTTTTTTTACTTTAAACTGACTTTGAGATCAAGAGAGTTTCTGAAAAATATCAAAGCATTTGTTCTCTCACCTTGTGAAGAGAGATGTTAAGCTAATTAGATGTATTTGATATTTTATTTAAATTTCAGAGGAAGCATTGCCAAATAGAAAGAAATACTTGGTTTTCTCTATGTTATATGTAGATGGGTATATGTTATTAATATAAATATCTCAGAAATTGTATAAGGTTCTTAGAAATCTGTCAATGTCCTTGCTGTCCAGAATATGTCCTGGTATAATGTAATCAGTCATAGTTCTGGTTATTGTCTTTAGATGTTGTATGTTACAGAGACATACACTTTTTAAAAATCAGCTACATTACAATGAACTCTTATCAGAGCTTTAGCCATGGCCATTGTAAGCCTTTTGTCATCTGCAGATAATTACTGTTTTGCTCTATGTTTTCTCGAATGCTTTTGCAATCAGTTTTAGGCCAAGGTGCTTCATATCCAGCAAAAGGGACTTTTCATAGACCCATGGAAAGAGCTGTGACAACTTTCAGGAGTAAAGCTTTCTAATGACATTGCCTAAGTAACGTGAAGATTATATCACCAGACTGAGTGAGGATTTTCAGAACTAATAGCGAAGCTGAAGGATTCATAAAACTAACCCAAGGTCAAGCAGAGCAATACTTAATTGAATGCGACTGAATGCACTGATGAAAAATAATTATGTTTTTTACGACTTTTTTTGCCTGGAACACTGTTAGCTCTCTAATGTTCTGTTTTCTTTGCTCTTAAGTCATCTATGACTTCTAGCAATTTGATAGATTATACTTTTGTAAACAAAAATAAAATATATTTTTCTCTTTACTTAATCCATTCAGAATTCATAAACTCTTTTTGAGTATTATTTTCATGGAAAATAGTCATTTGCATAAGTTTAATAAAAATTTCTTCTCAGCTGGGCTCGGTGGCTCAGCCTGTAATCCCACGCCTTTGGGAGGCTGAGGCGAGTGGATTGCCTGAGCCCGCGGGTTTGAGACCCGCCTGAGCAGCGAGATCTCATCTCTACAATAAATCAAAAAATCAGCCGGGCGTGGTAGCACATGCCTGTAATTCTAGCTACTGGGAAGGCTGAGGTGGAAGGATTGCTGGAGCCTA
>NW_007249307.1:570653-608969 GCF_000164805.1 Carlito syrichta | reverse complement strand
TACCACGCCCAGCTAATTTTTGATTTATTATAGAAATGAGGTCTTGCCAAGTTGCCCCGGTGGGTCTCGAACCCGTGGGCTCAGGCAATCCACTCACTTCAGCCTCCCAAAGGTGCGGAATTACAGGCTGAGCCACCGAGCCCGGCTAGCACACAGTCTTTACAGGCCTCCCCTCCCCATCTCACTTCTCACTCCCCTACCAGCATGCCCTGGGATCATCTCCCAAATGCACTACGTGTATCTAAAACCTGCTTTCAGGGTTTGCTTCTAGAGAACCCAAACTGAGATGACCTTGAAATTTACTGAACTTCTCCACATCTCTGTTTCCTCACCTAAAAAATAAGGATAGAATAATAACACCTGCAAATGGTAGGTTTATGGGTGTATAATAAATGCTATATGACCTAGCTACTTTGGTTAAGTAAGAACAACAGCCAGAGAGCTGAATAATAGACTTGGTCCTCCACCCTGGTGGCTCTCAGCTGAAGTGTGCAACCACATTGCCTGGAAACAGTGCTAACACAGAGGCTGCTGGCCCCACCTAGAGCTCCTGATTCAGCAGGTCTGGGGGAACCTGAGATTTGCGCTTGTAAAAGTTCTGGTAGCTGGGCTCAGTGGCTCAGCCTGTAATTCTGCGCCTTTGGGAGGCTGAGTGAGTGGATTGCCTAAGCCCGCGGGTTCGAGACCCGCCTGGGCAGCGAGAACTCATCTCTACAACAAATCAAAAAGTCAGCCGGGCGTGGTAGCACATGCCCTGTAATTCTGGCTACTTGGAAGGCTGAGGTGGAAGGATTGCTGGAGCCTAGCAGGTTGAGGCTGCGGTGGCCGGGAGCGGCCACTGCACTCCAGTCTGGGTGACAGAGTGAGACTCCAACTCAAAAAAAAAAAAAATTTCTTCCCCTTGTAACAAGATATAATGGGAAATATTAGTTATAGTATGTTGACTGGATTGCCATGTTTGCGTGCAGAATCAGATATGACCCGCGTTTTAAGGAACTAAGTTTGATGTTATGGAGCTAATGCTTACAAAGCCCTCTTGGAAAAATTGGCCTGGTACCTTGACTACAGAATTCCCAGCCTCACAGATGAGTAATGAAGGCTTCAGGAAACTTAACATATTTTGAGGATCTCAAAAACAGACAAATTCACTCAAATCTATAGGTACCACAAGTGAAGTCTGATGATCAGCTATTGGCTTGAGTTCCTCAGCAGGACTTTATAAGTCTAATCTGAGATTCCTTATAAAAGTTTCAATAAAGCAAACTTAGAAATGTGTATGTGGTCAATTACCACATTTTTGACGCACTTACGCAAATAAATGATCAGGCCAAACATGATGAGACTAGATGTATCTTGTAAACAAGAATAGTCTTACTTTGATTATCTTTTATCCAAATGGAAATAATTATAGAGAGAAATCTAATATTCAGTGGAAAACTATTATTCACCCTGTGAGTTATCAGATCTAGTTCTATTTATTCGCGTTGAGGTATTGTTACCTCTCTGTAAAATGAATCCTGCCTCCTGACACATTTTTTAGACTTAATGTTTCCAACTTTTCTCCCACCCTCCAAATTTGGCATCACTAAGGACTAGAACTATTCTTTTCCCAAAGCCCTGCAAGCTGAACCAATAGATATAACTTTAAAGGATTTGTGACAACAGTTTGGGCCACTTAGAATGTTTACCAAAACTCTACATCTTCCATGCTGTGCTCCAGGAAGTAACCATGATTGCAACGTTGCCACTAGTGTTTCCATGTCATCATCTAAAGACACTGTGAGCCCAATGTCAAGGAACCTTCCTCACTGGTTGCACTTAGACTTAGACAAAATTGGACTTGTCGCTTGTTACAACCATTAATAGTTGTTTTCCTAGAACTGGTCTTAATTAAATATCTGATTGTTTGCACCATGTGAAGGCCTGACTACAATGGGTACACTACTCCTACCTGCACCACCACCTCCTAAATGAGACACAACTGTTTAACTGGGACTGATTTTTATCAGGACTAGGAGACTGGTTCCGTGACATATGGGGCAATCAGCCTCTTATTTGTGAAACTTATAGGGAAGTTTCAGATGGAGAAAATGAAGAGATTCAGAATATACTATTTGCAAAGGATGTGAACATTTGTAAAACATTTAAGAAGGCTTATTCTGAGCCAAATGTGCATTACCTTGGCCTAAGACATCATCCTAAGAGGTCCTGAAAATATGTGCCTGAGGTGGTTGAATTGCAATTTGGTTATGTACATCTTAGGAAGACAAATATTACAAAAGCCATACATTAATACATATGATATTACATTGTTTTGACCCAGAAGGCAGACCATCTTTAATCAGGGACTTGCAGGTCATAGGTGGATTAAAAGATTTATTGATTGACAACTAGTAGCAAGAGTTAGCCTTTGTCTAAGGAATTCTGAAATCAGAAATGGAAATGCCACATGAAGCTAAGGGCAGTTCGGGGAAGTCAAATCTCCTGATATATAGATGAAGCCTCATAGGTGTCAGCCTGGAGAGAGACTAGATGGCAAATGTCAGTTCCTCTGGGGATCCCCAAGAAGGGAATTCTATACAGATGCACATGTACCCTGGATCAGATATTACAGCATTATAAAATATTTTTGATTTCCTTACTTATCTGATCCATGAAGTTATACCAGAATCAGGTTGGAAAGTCAGCCTCATTGCATGGGGTTAATAACCTGTCTGATGAGAACCTGCAGGGCATGACCCTTCGGGCACCTTAGTTAGGAATTTTGCAAGAGTGCGGGAAAAAGTCAGAATTTAGTCCTCAATACAACTATGAAGAGTTTTTTTTCTGGACATCCCTGATCTGTTTAACAGCAGGATCTCCCAAAGGAATTTAGCGGTCATAAATCCCCTCTCTGGGGACTTCACAACCAGGGAAGATAGATGTCTAACACTGAAGAGGAGAAGTTGGCATTGGAATTAAAAATCAACTAAACATACACTGCTCCCAAATGATCATACTTCTCATTTATTTTCCTAGGAGTCCATTTATCTTGCCTAAAAGTAATTTGTTTTCCCGTAAGTATCCTTCTTACCTCTATTCTACCCGATTATAATGTTATATAGGCTCCAAGTTCTAACTACCTTTGAAGTCACGCTTTTCTGTGAACTTCATGCTCATATATGAATAAAAACATTGCTATCTGTAATTTGTCAGTTTAGTATACAGTCCCCCAATTACTGTTCAAAAGAAGGTATTAATGAAAGATGCCAAACTCTGTCAAATATTCAAGATGTTTTATTCTGAGCCAAATGTGAGTGAACTTAGGCACATGACACCTACCCCTAGGAGGTCTTGAGAATATGCCCACAGTGGTTGAATTGTTGCCTGGTAATATACATTTACATTAGGAGAACAGAACTTCCAGGAAACTAGAAATCAACACATGCGGGACTTACATTGGTTCAGTCCAGGAAGGTGGGGTAGCTGTAAGCAGAGGCTTGAAGGTTATAGGCAGATTCAAAGATTTCCCGGCTGACAATTAGCTAGCAAGCGTTAGCCTAGGAACTTTGGAAGTAGTTAAAGGAAGTGGGCAGATTGAAGAATGATAAAAGAGTTAAGTCTTGATGTGTAGATGAAGCTTCATAGTTAGCGGACCTCATAGAATAGGTACATGTCGTAAAAGGTGTCCAGAGTCCCCAAAAGACAGCTGTACAGGGCCATAAACTACTGTGGTTTTCCTTCTGTATCTATTATGTGATGCTATGCTGGTGTCAGGTAGGAAAGTAAACCACATTATAGAGTTAATAAAAAAACTTGTCAGCTGGGCTCGGTGGCTCAGCCTGTCATCCTGCGCCTTTGGGAGGCTGAGGTAAGTGGACTGCCTGAGCCTGCAGGTTCGAGACCCGCCTGGGCAGCGAGACCTCATCTCTACAATAAATCAAAAAATCAGCCGGGTGTGGTTGTGCATGCCTGTAATTCTGGCTACTCGGAAGGCTGAGGCGGAAGGATCGCCGGAGCCCAGCAGGTCGAGGCTGCGGTGGCCGGGAGCGGCCACTGCACTCCAGTCTGGGCGACAGAGTGAGACTCCAACTCAAAAAAACAAAAACAAAATAAACAAACAAAAAAACTTGTCTTGCAAGGTCCCTTAGTTAGGAATTTGGTAAGGTAAAGAAAAAGGTCAGCGTTTTGTCCTCAAAGGTAAAGTATTTCCTCCCTATGGTATAAATGAAACAAAAACAGAACCACGGGTAATATTAAATTGACCACTACCTGTTTCACAACACTTCTTCTGTTTGTCCAGTGGATCCAGCTGGGAACACAGAGCTAGAACAGTCATTAAGTAAATATGGAATAAAATATCTTTCTTCTTCCGCTTTGGCTTTGGCTTATGTCTTAAAGCCTTCAAATCACCTTTATATTTCATCTCCCCTTGATCTCTGGGGAAGATGAAATATAAAGGGTTTTATTTCTGCCCCTAACTAGGTAAGGTTTTAGCAGCCACTTACCATGAGTTTTTCAGAATGACTTAGATTCTGTAAATATTATAAACTTCCAGGGGACACTTAAATGCTATTTCAAGAGTTTAGCAAGTTTAACGGAAACAATCTAATAGAGCCCTTGCCTGCTACCACACTGGGATATGGGAGTAGCAGAGGGAGGAGTGTGTTAGGCGCACTGCAGGGTGCAGTCAGTCAAATGAGGAATGTGGGACCCACCCTAGAACAAATAGCTGTCCTAGGGTCTCCAAGGAGATGGGATTGGATGAAAAGTGGGGAGGGAAGGAAGAGGAGAAACTGCTAGAGACTAAGAGACTTAAGAGATAGGTAAATTAAATGCAGAATTGGTCTGGATCTTGATTTCAGTATACCAAATGTTTAAAAATTTCTTTTGAGAAAAATGAGAGAAATCAAATTTGTACAGGTAATGGAAGATTCTTTCAGAACTGAAGCATGGATTGTTGTTCATATCATTGTGTGATAAAAATAATAGTTTGTGTGTGTGTGTTCTTATCTATTGGAGATACACACTAAAGTGTTTATAGATGAAAAGCTATACAATCTGTAATTTACCTAAATACACCAGGAACAGGAAAAAAAAGTATATATTCTGGAATGGGGAGACACATATTAAACAAGATTATTAAAGTGTTGATAATTATTAAAGCTGAGTGATGGGTATGTAGGGGTTCACTATTCTAATTTTGCATGTTTGAGATTTTAAATAATGATAAGCAAAATTAAAAAATACACTGTTGCTGGTAGTGTAAATTAATACACATTTTTTAAAAAGAGTTTGAAATACACATCAAAGTAATAAAAATGTTTATCTTTTAATAAAAAAAGAAAACTCAGAATCTTTGCAGACTTCAAAAATTGACTTACAGGAATCCATCCTAAGGAAATAATCTCAGATATGCATAAAGATCATTGAAAGGATACTTGTCTGAAAGGGGGTTAGAACGCCAGGACATGGAAAACGATTATAATAATTAACCATAAAAAAAATTAGCTTAACTTATGGTGAAAGGATGTTGAATAATACTAACCTAAAAAATGTACACAATAGTTTTTTAAAAGTCACAAAATAATTGGCACACTATAATCAGATTTTTATTAAAATTAAAAGAATGAAAACTATTTTATTAAGAGAATAAAAATATATAACTTAAAAGTCATCAATGATTTTCTCTAAATAGTGGAAACATGGATGACTTGTTTTCTCCTTCTAGTTTTCAGTATTGTCTAAGCTTCTAAGTAGAAGTACATATTTGCTTTCAGATAAATTTTAAAGGAATGGGTTCAGAAGATTTCCAATGTTAAATATCATGTTTTACAAACTCAAAAAGCACTGCTTTTTCTTAAAATTTTCTATTTGCGTGATGACACACCTAAAGTAACCAATTTTGAGTGCCCAGCTTGGTTGATTTTTACATCTATTCACACCCAGATTTTATTAGTATTCAGATTAAGACACAGAGCACTTGTAGCATCTCACAAGCTTCCCTCACACACCTTTCCAGTTTGTTGTCTGCTTCTGCGCTTGGAAGTAATCACTATTATGACATCTATAAATATTGCCCATTTTTATCGTTCTTGAACATCATATAAATGAAATTATGCAGTATACACATTTTTGTGTCTGGCTTCTGTAACACAGCACAGTGTCTGCAGTTCATTTATATCCTGTGTGTTCCATTGATTCATTCTTTTCTATTAATTATAAGATTCCATTATATAGATGTGCCATAATTTATTTTTACATTGTCTTGTTGCTGGGGCTTTGGGGCTGTTTCAAGTTATTGACAGTTAGGAATAATTATTCTATGAACTTTGTTGCTTAAGTCTTTTTGTGGATGTATACACTCATTTCTCTTGGGTATAGATCTAGAAGTAAAATAATCAGCTAGCTTTATAATACCAGCCAAGTAGTTTTTCCAGAGTAGTTGTACCACTTTATATTCACACTAACCATGTATGAGACTTTCAGTTGCACCACATCCTTGCCAATACAAGATATAATCAGTCCTTTATATTCAGCCCAAATAATTTTTAGTAGAAATGTATAGCTAATCTGCTTGACGAGTTTATAGCTGATGATACTAAATTAGCCAGAATCCTCGCAATTGCAAGCGACAGAAAGCCAGGTCAAAAGAATGTCTACTAAACTAGAGACTTATTGATGCACACCACTAGAAGTCTATGGAGGCGGGGTTTTCATGTCACAGCACACACAAAATATGATCATATGTGTAAGTTCGCAGGGGTGACTTTGAATTGCGTTAACTCTAGTTACAGGTGGAAGCAGCCTGGCCACCTCAATGCAGCCTGGCCACCAGGCCGAAGGGACAAGTATTTCTAGATGTCTATAGCCCTGCTGCCTTTCATTCCCTGGCTGGGAAGCTCTGAGATCGAGAACAGGTAGCACCACAAAGAACTGCTATGGGAACCAGGCCCATGTAATAGAACGAGGGCTGAAGAATGCCAGGACTCACTGCACACTGGTCTGCGTCTCCTCGCTGTGTCTCTTTGTTTCGGCCTTGTTCTTTCTCCACCGGGCTGCGAATGGCAGCCATCCAGAATCCTCAGCTTCTGACGACATCTACTCAAGAGAGCGGGAGGTGTGTTTGTGTGTCCTAGGGCTTCTGCCACAAAGTACCACAAACTGGGGGCGGGGGGAGGGAGAAGGGGGTGTAAAAAAAACAACCCAGGAATTTAGTCTCTCACAGTTCTGGAGACTAGAGCTCTAAAACCTAGAGGTCTCCACAGGGACACACTCTGAAGGCTCTAGGGAAGAATCTCATCCAGGTCCCTCTCCTAGCTTCTGATATTGGCCAGAAATCCTCGCTGTTCTTAGGCTTATAGGCTCCATGTGGCTTGTAGCGTCACGCCAATCTCTGCCTGCACCCTCTCGTAGCATTTTCCTCACGTGTCCCTGTGCCTCCTTTCCTCTTCTTTTAAGAATACCAGTCACACTGGATTAGGGCCCACCCTAAATGAGTGGGACCTCCTTTTAATTTGGTTATCTGCAAAGACCCTCTTTCTAAATAAGGTTGCATTCAGAGGTAATGGGGTTAGGACTCCAACACGTCTTCTGGAGGACACAGTCAACCCACCACAGGGGGCTACTCTTCTCAATTCCTAAAATCTGGCCAAGGCCTGACTTGAGCCATGTGTCCAGTTCTTCAACCTATCACTGCGTCCCAAGGAGGCATTACTACGGTTCGTTTAGTCTGGGTCACATACTCAACTCTATAACGGAGCCAGAGGTGGGTGGTGGTACCAGTGACTTGACTGTCAAATATTTGAAGCTCACATGGAGTAGAGAAGAAGTTCTCCCAAAGAAATACAAAGAAATGGTATGACTGAAGCATGCTAAGCAGATGAGAGCATTTATTTATAATGGCTCACTGTAAACCATACATTAAAGCTTTCATTTTCTAGTGCTGTATGTATTATGAACTCATTTTGAGTTCACCAGAATTTCTGTTGTGTATATCAATGTGAATATTTTACTGAGATACTCTAAAAAATAGATACCCTGGATTACTGGTACTACCTGCTTTAAAACCTTTTTAGGGTGAAATTGTCAGGCACATGGAAGATTTCCTGACTTGAAATAATCTCATTGATAAAAGAGCTTTCTGAATCTCTGAGACATAGTCAGTATAGGCTCATTTCAAAGAATGTTTTTGAAACATTATGAACTATAGATATGTACCAAACTGTTAAAAATAGTTACATTGAGGAGTAGGCCTGAAGGTTGGGGATTGTTATGGGTAAGTTGTATCTTCCCCAAATTCACCAGTTGAGGCCCTAAGCCCCAGTACCTCAGAATGTGACTGTATTTGGAGACAGGGCCTTTAAAAAGTCTATTAAGATAAAATGACATCAAATGAGCGAGCCATAACTCAATACGAATGGTGTCATCATGAGATTCGTACACAAACACACACAGACAGAAGAACACATGAAGACACAGGAGGAAGATAACCATCTACAATCCAAAGAGAGAGCTCTTGGGAGAAACCTGCCCTGCTGACAACATGGTTTTGGACGTCTAGACTCCAGTGTTGTGAGAAAATACGTTTCTGTTGTTTAAGTCACCCGTTTTATGGAACTTTGTTGTGCCTGGCAGAGCAAGCTAACACAGGGACTTAGAAACAACACCAGGGTTAAAACAGAAGCGAGCGAGCCCCAGCTGACGCTCTGCCTTCACCACCTAGTCGTGGGAGTACTTCCTTTATGGCATGCCTCTCCTGCGTTCGTGGGCATGTGGCTGGGCAAAGCAGGTAGCTTCGGGTGGGTACAGGTCGGCTGAAGTACATTAGTTGGTGCTCAACTTCTGTGGGCACAGTGTCTTTCCAGAAGGGGCTCATGACCTAATCTAATGGTTAGAAAATCAAGTTTACAAATAGGCACCTGTTACTTTTATAATTTTAGCGAAATAACCAAAAGCAACCAACAGCATCAAAACCCAACGAACTATTTGGGAAAATTCCACAATAAGAATAGCAAAAAATAGGAAGAACTTTCCATCAAGGGCCTATTTCTAGAAAGTAAATAAAATTATTACAAGCCATGATAATAAACAATCACTCTTTACAGAGCACCACATGCTAAGCCTTGTGCTAAGCATGTTCTGTGCAGTATCTCTCTTAATATCCACAATAATACTATCTAGAGGGTTCCACATATATTCAAGGGTTTTACAGAAGAGGAACAAGGATTCCAAGGATTTGAATGATTGCTCCATGTTGCAGGAGAA
The DNA here is from genome assembly GCF_000164805.1 of Carlito syrichta. Lineage (NCBI taxonomy): Eukaryota > Metazoa > Chordata > Mammalia > Primates > Tarsiidae > Carlito > Carlito syrichta. Next base: position 599,723 of record NW_007249307.1, on the reverse strand, counting down.
AAGTTTCAGCAGAGATTGAGTCTCAATCATTTGCTCTGAAGCCTTTACTTCTATCAGTACACACGCTGTCTCTTTAAGCATGTAGCGTGCATGATTCTACTACTCACACCACCTTGCAAAGCAGGGCTGACAGATGAGGACACCATGGCTCACAGACATCAGTAACATGGGAGAGGCCCCACAGTTCGTGATTATGCAAAAAGGTGAACCACAGGCACAGAGTACTGAGTCATAGAGATTAACAGGTGAGATGATGGGTATGGGGGGAAAAAAACAAACCAACCCAAAGCTTGGCATTCAAAAGGGCCTTGAAGATTCCTAGATCATCATCCTCTTGCTGTATCTGAAGAATCAAGGCCCAGAGGCATCTCACATCTTGCTCAGGGCAACATAGCAAGTTAGTGGCCAAGGAGGAGGCAGGTCAACCAGACTTTTTTTTAACATGACTCACTGCCTTTGATGAACTGCATGTATGGGATATGTCATGACTGTGCTTGGTTTGGAAACTTTCCCCTGTCTTAGTAGAGTAGATCCAGCCTTCTGTGCCTGATTGTCTGATAACAGTTCCCTAATTTTCCCTGTAATTGTCTGATAACAGTTCCCAAATTTTCCCTACAAAGCAACTCCTTCCCTGCCACATGCAGTTGTGGGAAGACTGGTACCTTCCCCTTCGCTGGACGTGGGACCTGACTCAAAAACTGAAATCTTTTGGGGGCACACCTCATCAGCAAGGTTACCTGCATAATGAACATTTGTATACCTAACCCTGAACTCTACCCCACATCTTTAAAATAAAAAATTTTTAAAAAGAAGAAAATGCAAACTAAAAACAATTTAAAAAGAAACTTCTCCTGAGAATTGGAACTTTAGCAATTTATTTTGATAATAACTCTGTTTTTCCTCAAGGAATTCAGAGTCAATTTCTATTGTTCACAAACCCAGAACCTATATCAATTTAGGCTTTTTCAGTTACAAGTGTTAGAAAATTCAAGCCAGATGTGCTCAAGCACAAAAGGGAATTTAGGTCCTTGTCTGAGGGATCCGCCCACTTGCTCTTGGAAGTGCCTGCCTTTGTGACTCGCTTCATTGGAACACATCTATACCCATCAGTTTACGTGCTGTTTACGGCTTTTGCATTCCAGTGGCAGAGACAGTAGCTGTGATAGAGACTATGTGGCCCTCAAAGCCTACAAACCTGACCTTTTACAGGAAAATTTTGTCAATCTCGGATTTAGATGGCTGAAAAGTCAGGTGCAGCTTGGTCAAAGGGATCAAATGACATTTCTAAAGCTCAGTCCCTACATTTCTCAATGTCTCTCTGTTGTCCTCTATGTGCTAGCTTGATTCTCAGACTCTCCTCTGTGGTAGCAAGATGACTCCATCAACTCCAAACCACATCTCCTAACCTTTATCCCCATTCACTGGCAGATAAGAGTCTTGGGCCCTAATCAGCCTTTCCCTGTGGTTACAGGGATGGGAATTTTGATGGCTTAAAGCCAGTCGGGATTTACTACAGGAGCTGAGTGTTTGCTTCGGCTTCTAAATTTAGGTCCAAACTTTATCTGTATGATGACCACATATACCTAATCCTGGATTGTACCCCACATCTTTAAAATAAAATTTAAAATAAAAGAAAAGTAAAGGTATCAAAAAGCTTAAGTTAAACCAAATCGAAATTTTAAATGTCACTAACCCAAAGCATGCACTGCTCCCCTATGCTTGCTGGAGCTCCTGCTTGTTTTAACCACACCAACAGCTCACAGAAAATTTCTAGAAGTGTTGCCATTTCTTCTGTAACAGTATCTAGGTAAGTTTCTTTGATGAATTTCACTATTGAGGATGGAGCTAAAATTTTACATAGTATGTTATAATCCTCTTTTGTCCTTGAGTATAACTTGAGCATTGTACTTTAATGTCCATGAACATGTTTAAATTTGAATCTTTGCTCTAAGAAGGAAAGCTATTCCATGGAAACTTAGTCAACAGTTTATTCTGTATGTTTTGGCACTTGATTATAACTTCTGATTTTGGATCAAGAAACAAGAGCTGTTGTAAGCACTGATGTCTCAATAAAATATTTTGCTGTGGAAAAAAATTCTTCATTTGCTCTACTTCACCTATCCAAGGTTTAACAGCCCATTTTACTCCACATCCGGAGAAAAATAAATAAGTAGTGAATATTTAATGCCGCTGTTATCAAAAAGGCTATGCTATGGGATTTAGTATTAGGGACTTTCTAGTAAAAAACTGGAAAAAGTCAAGGAAATCAGTCAATCTTCCTTTGTTGTATTTAAGACTCTGAAATTGGCTCTGTAACTAAACCCTTTTCCAGCATCCCCGACCCTCTCACCTGTCCTGTGACTCACTCCCTCTCAATTCTTCTTCACTTTTCCAGATATTCAAGATGCTTGGCTACACCTTCACTTTTGGACAAGCAAGTAGATTAAACTGATCACATCAGAGTGTGCATAATGAGTCGTAGCTGACAGTAGCTTCACAGAACCATCCTTCTCAGGTGTGCTGAAGACAAATCCAATGAATACCAACTGACAGGGCTCATGGATTTAGTCACCAAATTTCAGTTGGAAGAAAACCAGCCAACTAATTCAGTAGTTCTCTGCTCGTGTAAATTAGTGTAAAGTGATGCCAGAAATGTCCTATAAATAGTAACAAGTAACTCTGGACACAGACCCAGTTTATGGGGAGTTGCATTCTACTGCCCACATAAAAATGACAAATCCCCAAAAGACCTTGAGTCTTTTGTATATTGCCCATAAAATACAGTACACAGACACACTATCTCTACCATTTAGCGTGTGCTAAATAGTTTACATGGCAAAGTTCATTTGATCCTCACAAGTCTGTGAGACAGGTTCTAACATTCCAACTTCACAGAGAGACTCCAAGAGGTAGAATAGCTTGCCCAAGGTCACACAACTAAACCAGGAAAGCGCTGGAGTTCAAGTTCAAACCCAGTCGGTGTCCACACACTTATCTGCTCTGCATGACCTCCCCAGCTGGTTGCCTTCTTTACGGCAGAGAAGCCCTATAAAGGAGGGAAAAGAGAAGACTGTTGGAGCTTTCCTGTGCCCCGACTCTCCATGGCCCTGATTCATTCATCAGCCTAGATGCTGGCCTGCTCTGAAAAGTGTTGGCTTGGGTTCTTCTCTTCTCCAGTTTCCCATTCAGAGCCTCAGTCTGGACTAGGATTCAGCAAACTGCAGCCAAGACCAGTCGATCACCTGTTCCTATAGTTTTATTGGAACACAGCCAGACTCATTTCTCTGTGGATCTTCTCTGGCTACTTTTGCCCCACAGTGGCAGAGTTGAGTAGTTGCAACACAGGCCACGTGGCCCTCAGTGCCTAAAACAGTTATTATCTGACCCTTTATAAAAAAGTTTGCAGACTTCTAGCCTAGATTAATAAATACTTCACCTGCAATCAGTCTTCTGCCCCACCTCCACAGAGAGACATCTGGGTTCTGGAGAATTCTGAGAGCCCCAAAGCTGCCTTCTGTGCCTCACAAGCCCACTTCCTTCCTCAGGTATCTAATTCTAGAAGGACTTGTGGGGCAAGGCAGCCACAGCCATCTGTGAGAACTGCATTATGCCTAGTTAGCCCATGGGACAATACTGATTTTGCACATCCTTTACAATGACACATGAAATTTGCTGCAAGCTTTATTTGGTTCCAACGCTAAGGGCTTCTCATGTATACTCCACCTTCATAACTAGCTGCTTGGAATATGGCTAATTGCTCACAGCTTATACAAAGTCAAAGAGAACATTAGTCAGGAGTGCTGAACTATTAACTCGTGCCACAGATTAATTCTAATGTATAGCCAATGAAAAAAAAACTACTGCAAAGCTAACAGCCACCAAAGAAGCTGAGATTTCCCAAATGAAATATCAAAAGAGAGTTATTAGTGAGTTTATGGACTATGTAGTGATTTAAAAATCTGAAGTCAAAGCTATCAACTCAAATAATTTATATTTTGAATACAGTCTTCAGTAAAATAACATTGAGATTTTCTGATATTGAAAAAAAGATGGTGGAAGAGCCAATCAGACTGTGGAGTCCCTGTGTGAATGAGTGAGTTTATGGATGAATTTGCATGCATGTCTGTGTGTAAGTGGGTATGTGAATGACTGACTGAGTGGGAACTTGGGAGCAAGTAGCCAGAGTGCTCCTGGTGGAGCAGCTGGTGCCAGCAGCTGCTCTGCTTGGATCCTAGCTCCTCCTGGGGCACAGCTATTGAGTGCCATTTTGTAAAATCAACAAATCTTTTCTGGGGAGAAGCTACTGGGAGTGACGGCCATTGCCAGACTGCCTGACCACCACAGTGCCAGGTCATACACTAGCAAGGAGGGCTGCAGAGAGAGTACAGTTAGGGAGCCAGAGGCAGAGTCCCACTGGAGAAGAAATAACAGGCAACCCACCACCATCTTTAAAACTGTGAAGGGAAGTGCTCTGGCTGGCTCATCATGGAACAACAGACCTGTACTCTTTGACGGGTGAGTTAACTACTCAGGGGTTGATCATGACCCACAGGAAATGCCCCAAAGCACAAACTTTGGAGGGGAAGGATGCGTGTGGAGCCTCAGTCACCCTAACCCTTACCTTGACCCAGCTGTGGGGAAAAGGACGCAACTAGCAAAGGTCGTGGAAAACCTCCCAAGAGACCACTGGGGGCACACAGACATACCCATTGCATTGTCAGATAGAGCAGTGGTGGGGAATGGGTCTCAGGAAGCCCATACACCAGTAAGTGAACACTGCAACTTGAAAGTAGCTTCTGAATCTTAGCTCCCTACCCTCCGCCTTATTCAACTCTCAAAACTACAAGAAACAGCAAAGCCTCCCACCCCCAACTGTTTCAAAACAGAACAAATTCAGAGACTCTGATCAGGGCAGAATAGAGGGCTGAGCAAACAGCGGAAGTGAAAGGCCCACCCATCTCCACTGAATAATGGAATTAAAGAGAAAAGAAAGAGATCTGTCACAAATGAGGAAAAAACAACATTAGAGCACAGTTAATTCCCAGGGTACCAAAGAGGCAACACCCAAAAAATCAATTTACAGCCTCCGAAATGAAAATCACCAATGATTGGCCCCAGAACACAATAGGGATTGGGGAATGGATGAAAAGAGTGAAAAAGACTCAAGAAAGACAAGCCGCAACACTGAAAGAACTTGTAACAGAGATTTGGGACATAAAAATCTTCATCTAGGAAATAAATAATAAGATGGCAAGCATGCAAAGCAGAAGCAACAAGCAGAAGAAACAATATCAGAGCTTGAAGACCAAAACATGGACTTTACCTGATCTGTTAAAAACATGGGAAGAAAATTCAGAAAGCAAGAGCAAAGTCTCCAAGAGATGTACATATAACAAGAGGCTGAACTTATGCCTGATCAGTATCCCAAAATAAGAAAAAGAAACAAACAACACCTTGGAACAAGTATTCCAGGAGGTTTTCCATGACAACATTCAATGCAATATCCATTAAATTACCAACATCGTTTTTCTTAGACCTGAAAGTCATATGGAAGCAAAAAAGACCATGAATAGCCAAAACAATCCTCAGCAAAAGAAACAGAGCAGGAGCTACCACACTCCCAGACTTTAAACTTTATTATAAGGCTACAATAATCAAAACAGCCTGGCATTGGTACAAGAACAGGCATAGAGACCAATGAAACAAGATAGAGATTCTGGAAGCAAAACCTCAATTTCTCAACCTACTCATCTTCGACAAATCCTCCACCAACAACCACTGGGGAGAATATAGCTATTCAGTAAATGGTACTGGGAAAACTGGTTAACCACATGTAGAAGAATGAAACAGGATCCCTACCTATCACCATACACAAAAATCAACTCCAAATGGATCAAAGATCTATACGTAAAACCTAAAATGTTAAGAATCTTAGAAAATGTAGGAGACACCCTTACGGAAATTGGAATAGGCAATCTATTCCTCATCACAACCCCAGATGCCCATGCCATAAAAGATAAGATAGACAAGTGGGATCTCATCAAACTGAAAAGCTTCTGCAAAGCAAAAGAAACTATCAAGAGAGCGGGGAGACAGCCCACAGAATGGGAAAAGATATTTACTAACTGTATATCTGACAAAGTCCTAACATCCAGGATCTACAAGGAATTCAAATGTACTGAAAGGAAAAAAACAAATAACCCCATTAAAAAATGGACAAAGACATGAAAAGACACTTCTCAAAAGAAGGTATACAAGCAGCAGACAGACTCATGAAAAAATGCTCAGCTTCACTAATCATCAGAGAAATGCAAATCAAAACCACATTGAGATACCACGTAACTCCAGTCATGACTGCCATCAACAAAACTCACAAAAATAACAGATGCTGGTAAGGATGTGGAGAAAAGGGAACACTTCTACAGTGTTGGTGGGAGTGCAAACTAATTCAACCTTTATGGAAAATAGTGTTGAAATTTCTAAAAGAATTTGAAACTGACCTTCCATATGACCTAGCAATCTCCCATCTGATAATATAGCTAGAGGAACTAAAATCATTCTAAAAAAAATATATCTGTGCATGCATGTTTATTGCACTATTCCCAATAACAAAAATATGGGATCAACCGTGCTGCCCATCAAAACCGGGCTGGATAAAAAATGTGGTACATATACACGATGTAATATTACACAGACATAAAGAAGGACAACATTATGAACTTTGCAGCGACTTGGATGGATTTAGAGTCTAACACACTCATTGGTCTATCACAGAAACAAAAGACCTGAGTACCACATGTTCTCACTCATAAGTAGACTCTGAACACTTGCCATAATACTACAAAAAAGGAATTGGCAGTAGCGGAATACTGTCAGGGGTGGGGGGGGTCACATAACATCAATAAGGGTGCCTGATCCTAATCCAGATGAAGTGAGGTCCAGTAGGTACCTTCGTCTGTACCTAAACCACTCATGTATGCAATTCTGAGTGCTACCCCACAACTTTAAAATTTAAAAAAAGAGAAGTTTTCTAAACACATCTAGACTTTGCAAATTTGAATTTTATACCAGGAAAGGAGACAAATACATTTTCTTATCCTAATGGTTCAGTTTAAGGCATAAGCTTTTAATAATAGTTAAGCTTTTCTAAACTCTTAAATTGAACTAAGCTCTGTTTTTACATACGTTATATTAATTTTTCTGGTAGCCATTAATAAGTACTACTATTATCCCCACTTTACAACAGAGAAAACTAATGTGTAGTAAGAAACTTGAAAAAGTACCCAATGTCATCTAGATAGTCTAATTGTTTACTCTTTTGTGCCCTGTAGTGCCTTATACACACATCATAAAAAGTCATAAATGCTCATTTTCTACTGGGAGAAATTCCATTTAGGTGAAAAGTACTCATTGCAGTTCTCTTATGGATCAGGTACTGTTCTGCGTTCTGTAGGCATTATTTCACTGTCTTTTCATCAACCCCCAAAGTCCTATCACTACCTCATTTTTCAGATGAATAACCTGAGACTCAGAGAGGTAAAATAATTTGCCCAAGATCACACAGTTAGTAAATAACAGAGCAGTCACTTAATTGGAAAATGGGCATTTGAACGTCTGCAAAATGCTTTGTGAGCCTTAGAGAAAGTGTCATCTTGCTACATCAACGAACCAAGTTGTAGATGTTAGGCTGTGATGTGTTTGATGGAGTAAGATTGCAGGTCAGAGCTGGGGCAGAGCCAAACAGCTCTGCTTACTATAAAGTGTTGGAAACTTGAAGTTCCAGGAGGCAGAGAGAACAACACTGGAGGCTGGAGTGGGGAAAAGGACATCAAGGGAAACCCTGCAGGCACAGCCAAGTGGGACTTTGGAGAGGAGAAATCCTGAGAGACAGTAAGTGGTTTGTAGTTATGTGCAGGCACATGTGTGCGTGTATGTGTGTGTGTGTGTGTGTGTGTGTGTGTGTGTGTGTGTGCGCGCGCGTGTGCGCAACAGGAACACACAGCCCCTTCCCCTTCCTCAGACCTCACCAGCACACTGTGAGTCAAGTCCACCGGGCTCACTGCTAAAAAGCAAAAACAGAAACTGCTCTTGTGGGTGTAGGCACCCAAGCCCAAGAAGCCAGCTAACCTCTCACCCAACTTATACAAATAATTGACGGGGAATTTATTTCAATGCCGTCTTGCCAACCGCATGACAACGCTGAATCAAGAACTCTTTAGTACCAGGCAGTAAACAAGGGGAAAATGACTCACCTTGGGGTACTTGAGACTAAACTCTTGTCTTGTTTACTAAAGAACAAGTGCTTTGCTCATGTTAACCAGTGTCACCCTCACAGCAATCCTGTGAAGTAGGTGGTATCATGATTGCCACTCGGCAGAGGAGAAAGTACATGGCAGAAGAGAATTTACACGATGGGGTCAAAACCACCCAGCTGCTAACAGGAGCACAGCCAGGACTTGAACTCAGGCAGTCTGGCTTCAGAGCTCGTACTCTGAACCACTGTGCTAAACTGCCCAGGGCCTGCCACTTGGAGTACACTGGACTGAGGAGAGATCAGTAATGACAGGAGTCACCGTTTACCCCAACCTCCAATCTCTAGTTCTTGAATTGACAGCAGCCATACTCTCTCTTAGTGTTCTTCCCCCAGGTAAAACTAACTGGCAACACAGATCAGGTCTATGATGTTGTCAAAACTACATATTGGCTGTTTTAGGTGTTTGGTTTTTTCATATAGGAAAGTATATCGAGGATGAACTTGGACTCACAAGCCAGATATCCAGGCCCCAAGACTCTGCCTTTCCAAAGACCCCTGGCCCACCCAATTACATCTGAAGAACAGGCTTATCTGCTGCTTCAAAAGGAGATAGTCTTTGGCTGCACAATAAAGCAAAATGTCTCTGACCAGAGCATAGGAACTAGGACAAAAATGATCTTTGATATATCAAACATTTTTAAAACTTGAAGCACACGTCACTCTTTGAACTGGCACACGTTAAAACTTTCTTGGGGCAGGGTAAAACACCTAATAATATTAAGGGTGGAAAAATCCCCAGTACCACGGCTGGTACTTGCTCATCTCAGCCAAGATTAAATGATCACAAATGGAATTCGAGGTAAATTTCCTGACCAAAACATAGTCTGGATCCATTGCTTCTTTCCACGAGGCAGAAAGAAGACTGAGAACTAACCGTTTGGTGCTGTTGGAGGTGGGAGAAGGACTTTCTTATGAGAAAAAACTAACTTTTAGAGTTGTTTTCACAATGTCATTAAGTCACTTTTTTTGCAATTACTCAGGGGATAAACATGAACAGAGTGCCTGTGAGCACAGCCGTACACCGACATCAGGTGTGGCCTCTGGAACAAAGAGGACACCTCTCTCAGTAGAGCAGCTGTCCTGGAGGACCCTGTATTAAGCTCTTAGAAGCTGGAATGGAAATGCAGTTGCTGCAATAGAGAGCAAATTCAGAAAAGAGTAGGTTGCCCTTCCCAGGCTGAGTAACCACAGACTTGGTTTTATCTCAAGTACAAAGAGTCAGGGGCTGTGTTCCTGATCACACTTATCACCATTATACTCATAAAAATAAGCACTATGAACTATTAAGCAACTTCAAGGGGCCAGACACCATCCTGTGCACTATATGCTACACTTCATAAGATGAGGTGGGCCCTAGTGTTACTCCTGTTCTACAAGTGAAGACTGTCAGGCTCAGAGAGGATGAATTAGACACTCAGGCCCATTTAGCTAGCAAGAGGCAGGGTCAGAATGTAGATTTATTCTGATGCAGGAGTCCATGCTCTTAGCCGTCACACTAAGCTGCCACTCAAGTGAGTGGCAGTAAAGAGCTGGCCTAGTAGACAACACAACTCCTGGCTGGCTCGGACCTTCGCAGCCATATTTCCAAGCCCCTGGTCCATGTAAAGCACACCTGCTGAGTGCAATGTAGAGAGCATACCTGTGATGTGGTTAGCAGGCAGAGAAGGCCATCTCTACCTTCAGGTGGAGTACCCACCCTCTGTTCTTTCATTTGTACCCTTCCATCTTTCCCTACAAACTCTATTTCTTTTTCCTTTTCCGGAGTCATGATAAGAGACAACCAGATGACTTATGACCCGAGGGGCAAAGCGACTATTGTAATCCATCGCCTCTGTGTCTTCCCCTCTTTGTGTCTTCCTCTAGATCTCTAGATATATCCAGGCAATATATTTACATATATTTACATGTTTTCAAAAATGGTATTCAGTAAAGTCTCCTTCCCACTCAGGCTCCCATCCATCCTGGTCTAATCCCCAAGCCCTATCTATTAATATTTTCTTGTAATTCCTTCCAAACTTTATGCATATATAAGACACTACAAATATATATTGTCCTCTCTTATTTATTCCCCTTTGGGAACTTTTTGCATGTGAACACTCAGGGAGAGCATCTTCATTCTTTTTATAGCTGTATAGTATTCCATTTTATAGATGTACCATAATTTATTTAACCTTTCCTATGTCAATAAACATCCAGATGGTCTCTAATCTTTTGTTATTCATAAGTTGATGTTTTAACTCCTCATGTATATATCTCAATTGATTATAAGTCAGAGAGGAGAAAGGTAGATGGGCACTCATAATTCCGACACTAAACATCACTAAAAGTTATCAGGGTGAAAAAGCAAAACACTCTTAGCAAAAGTCCCATGGTAAAAATATCCTATGCTAGGAGAGACTGCTATGCTTATTTTTTCCCATTTCTCTTTAGCCCAGAAAAAAGTGACATCTTGAGCTAGGTAATTTATACATAGAGATTAGTGCCACCACAGGTTTTTTGTTTTTTGTTTGCTATAACTTCAGGGTGTTCATTAAAGTAATATAAAATCCAACCAGCTTAGCCTACCAACTCAAGAGGGGTTCAGCCAGGGAGGTCTTTACTTTGACTGGGCTTGATGGAGATCAAGCAACCTTAGTAGAAAGGACAATTTCTACAAAGACCTGCCCCATCCAAGTCAGAGATGCATGCTTGAAGTTGTGAAAATATGTTTGTGCTGGATTTGTCACCAAGAGGTGGTATGAATTTCTTCTATCTCACCAAGGTTTTACTGAAAACAGCTATGTCAAGCAGAACACCTTAGAATGGGACTGGCATTGAACAGAATGAGAATTAGGAAACTCTGAACACCTTTTAACTTGTCCTGACCACCTTTCCTTCCCTAAACTCAGTCACTGCATTGTCAAACTCTCTCCTCCCCTTCTCCTTCTCCCTATAATTGGCGTTGTTGGTGTCTATTTTTTTCTTTTCATTTTTTTTTGGGTGGACCATTTCAAGGCTTTCAATGACCAGCACCTGCATCTCTTTGCCTAGAGGCTTTCCAGTGTCCACTCTGCCTATGCATACAGAAGGCTGGAAGCATTCAGGATTTAATACCACCACTACCACCACTGTAGCAGCCTTCAATCGACTGCAGGCCACAGCTGGTATAAGTAAATAACCCAGCTCCATTGCCACTCGGATGGAATAGCCCTAAGAATCACACTTTGTATTGCTCTCCAGAGTTCCCCAGCAGGATTAAGGCATTGTGGTAACTTGCTTGAAAATGCAGCGCTTGCTGTCCTTCCCTTACTCACTAGTGCCTCTCCCTTCCCCTGCTGGGGCTCCCTTCAAGTTCCAAATGAACTACTGCATTGGAACCATTGTCTCCAGGTCTTCTCGGTACCAAAAGTGCTCCTAAGAAATAAAATCTCATGATGGGATTCTGGAAGTTCTAGCCAAGCAGCAATAAGGGCCACTTGCTGGTTGCATGTTAGAAGCTACTGATACCTATTGTACTGTAGCATCCCAAGGACTAAGACTTTATGGCAGTGAACTAAGATGGGATACAGGTGGAAAGAAGTGCCAGTGCATCGCTTCTGTAACATCTAACACAAGAGAGGTAGGGGAGTAATGGTTATTACAAGGACCGTGGAGCAGTTGTTTGACTAGTGGTTATAGGCCACAGAAGTACTGAAGTTAAAAAAAAATGACAGGCTACAATAACCCAGCTATCAACTCAGGTTAGGGCATAAAATCCAGAGGCCCCTATGGAAGCATTTAAAGATATCTTCATTGCCTGCAGCCAGAGAGGAGATTGTGCTGAGAATCAAGTATAGGGCCTGATTGTGCAAATGGCCAAGTTGCAAAGCAAGTTGAATTCATAGCCCCAGAAAAATCTCTTATGCCGAAGTCAAAGCTTTGATAGGGAGGGGGTATTGGAATTGACGATGTATTCCAGCAGTGGATTTGCCTTTCCTGGTTGCAGTGCCTCAGCTAGCACCACTTTCTAAGGGCTCACAAAATGCCTGCTTTATTGTCATGGGGAGCAGCATAACATTGACTTGCCAAGGGACTCACTGTACAGCAAAGGAAATAACCGCAAGATCTACTCATCTCACCTGATACTACATTACCCAGAAGCCGCTTGTCTCACCTAAGATTGAAGTGAACTCATAAAGGGACAGATAAGATGCCAACTTAGGGATGGATGACAACTTGTGTGCTTGGGGTTCTTTCCTTCAAGATGTAGTATACTTTAAAGCAATGTTCATGATAGTGGTACTGTGTTCCTAATACCTAGTCTGAATAGTTTCAGAAACCAAGAAATTTAAGTCAGCGTGACTCCTCTTGCTGTTATTCCCAGTGACTTACTCGGAGAAGTTGTGCTTCTCATCTTCTCAACTTCAGGATCGGCTAGCTTCTGGTATGGAGGCAGGCGAAAGAGGGACACTGTGAGAACCACGCTAAATCAAAAGCTACAGCAGATACCTGGTCATTTTGGGTAACTCGTTGTTAGTGAACCAGAAGGCAAAGGAAGTAGTTATTATACAGACAAAGATAACTGATCCTGATATGACACATCATAAGGGAGGCAGGGAGGTGTATGTCTAGAAATCAGAGAATTACTAAGGGTACATTGTGGTATTTCCACGTCCAGTGATAACTATGAATAGGTGACTGTGGTAGCCACAGGTTGCCAAGGGCATAGCAACTAAAAACTCAGGTCCTTTGAGAATGGAGGCTTACAATACCTGAATGCATTAGCAGCCTAGAACCACAGAAGTGCTGATTAGGGTGAGGGGATTTGGAGCAGGGTATAGGGGAGGAGATGACCGATTATGGCCTCAGAATCAATAACATCAATCAGCAGAGAGGACCTCAGTTCCCAGTATGTGGGAATGTGCCCCATGAATTCTCCATTTTTAGTCTTTTGGTTTACTTATTCAATTTTATTTATTTTTTAATGGCTGACCATCACCTTGATGCATCAGTGACAGAATCAAATGAATTTAGTGGAAGACATGAGTAGATCTGAATGGTGCAAGGGGTGGACTGTAACAGGCACTCTCAGTGCCCTGCTCATTTTCCCTCAGGCCTTACCAGTTTAGTGGAATTTTTGTCTAAGGGCATTCTCTGGCCACCAGGGTGCGTTCTGCCCATGCATGTGAAAGGCCATAAAAGTCAGGGAATTCATGTTCCTGAAAACATTTTCAACCAATGACCTAGGACATTGGCGTATAAATAGGCCAGCTCCATTTCCTCTTGGGTGAGATCACTTTGGAGTACATATTCCATGCTGGTTCCAGGAGTTTCCTAGTAGGACTTAGCTCCAGTCACTCACAGGGGTAATTTTCTTGACAATACGTCTTTTATTGGCTACTTTCCCTTGCCTAGTTCACTTCCTTACTCTTATAAGGGTTTTCCACACCTTTCAAATAAATTACTTACCCTCACATCTTTGTCTCAGGATCTGCTTCTGGGGGAATCTAAACTGAAATACTCCGTTTCACCCTCTTTTAATGCTCTCTTGAGTGGATACTACTGGACTTGATAAAATGTAAATGACTCATAAGGACCAGGGTTTGAGTTTAAAAAGAAATATCCCTCACTCAGGAGGCTGATGCATGAGGATCATCTGGGGCCAGCAAGACCTCCCACTTTAAAATATCAGCTGGGCAGGGGGAGGCATACCTATCATCCCAGTTAATCAGGAGGCTATGGGGAGAGGCTCACTTGAGCCCAGGGGTTTGAGGTTGCAGTGGGCTATGATTGTGCCACTGCACTCCAGCATGGGAAACAGAGGGAGATTTTGTCTCCACAAATAAAAGATAAAACAAAATAAAAGAAGACACAGTCTTAAGGCAGCAGTTCAAGGCAGTAGGCGGGACACACGGAGCTCCTTACAGAGGTATTGCCATACTTTGATCTAATAGTAACGTCTATTTTTGCAACAATGGGTTGCACTTATTGTTTTTCATTGTCAGACAGACCCATGAGCTGAGAATTCCTTTGGAGACAGAGGAACCCGGGGCACAATTTGCAGCACACGAGAGTAAAGACTCCCAGCATAATGTGGAGTCACAGAATGATGCTGTGTTCCCTTGAGATAGCGCAATGGACTTTCAGGTCAGAATGTGATTTGCTCTGCTAAAATGGGGACATGGACTCTAAGAACTGACACATTACTAAAGGAATAATCGTGGATGATTGGGTATGTGGCGACATTGTGGAACTGTAGAAGTGTTGTAAAGATGGAGGACTTGTTGAATGTGGTTGAGTCTTCTCACCCCTTCAAGCTTAGAAGTGTGTCAACTCTCTCTGTCTCACACACACACACACACACACACACACATCTTTAATTGTAGCTTTCAGATTATAGTCAGTGAGAGAGATCTGGGAGGAATAGAAGACAAGGAAAGCTTCTGGGAGACTTTGAAATCGTACACCACCATCACCATCATCACCACCACGACTACCACCACCATTAGTAGGGTGCTTTCACTATATCAGTTGTTTCAAACTAAGCTGCAGGGAACCCTAGGGGCCCTGAGACAGAACGTGGCCAGTTCTGCCAACAGTGAAAGGCTTGGTACCAAATAGGAAATGTTTAAACCGACTGTGGTATTAAGTTCTAAGATTTATATATTGATTTTGCTGGAAAGAAAATCCCATCCATTAAAGGGACAGCTTGAAAACCACAGCTACACCAGATTATTTGATTCTTATAACTATCCCCAATGTGTAGGTGAGGAAAGTGAGGTTCAGAGAAACTAAGTGACATGCCCCAAATCACAAACTAGACATGAGTTGAACTGCAGTACATAACCGTGATCCCAAACCAAGCTATGTCAAATGCCCTTTTCTCTATATTACACTATGTTTGAGTATTGATGATGAAACCCATGGTTTAGCAATTTTGTAGCCATGAAGCTTGTTTTGGGGAGAATGTGTCAGAAAACACTTTATAGAAAATTCTTAGAATTTGGGCTGTTCCGTGAAAGTCACCAAAACATCCCCAGTTCACTTCCTCTCTGTCATCCTTGACATTTGCTGTTCTAGGAACTGCTTTGGTTAGACAGGGTCTCACATCTTGTCTTACATGTCCACACTATTAATGCCCTTTGGGCAGTGCCCAAAATATCACCTGTATCAGTCAGCTATGGCATCAAGACTGATGCAAAACAAAAACTTTGTGATTTAGGAAAAGAAGCGATTATTTTTCTTGATCACAGTCTGGAGGTTGGCTGGGGCAATTCTGCCTTGTTCAGGTTTGGGGTCTGTTCCATTCCATATGACTCATCCTAGGGCACAAGGAGAAAGGGCAGTGGTTGCCCAAGTGGAGCTCTTCTCTCAGCAGTTAGAGGAGTACAAGGCCATGTCAAATAGTGCAAGCACTACTTAAAGTCTTTACTAGAGACATATCCAGTCTCAATTCATTGAACAGAACAAGCTGACATCCAAGCCCAAATTCAGTGGGCAGGAAGTGTCCTCTGTGCCAGGTGGAAAGGAAGTGAGTGAAGACTTACTGGACAATGCTTCATCATGTAAGAATGTGACTCCCATCATGGGATGTCAAGTGGTTGGTTCCAAAGTCCTCTAAATCTAAAAACCAACACTATACTGTTAACCAAGTCAGTCCTATAAGCTTCCAAGAGGAGAACATCCCAAAAGGTCCAAAGGCACCTTTCCTGAGGGACCCAGGGGAAATGTGAAATGTCAGTCTCCCAGGCAGATCCCACGACAGAAATTATCTAGTTGACATTGGACTGTGTAAAAGAGTCAATGACTTTGCTTTTTATAACCTGTCCCAAATCAAGCCTTCAACCCTTCACCCCTTCACAGAGGGTGGGATCTGAAGACAAAGGGGCAGAGGTGAGTGAGTTGTATCTTCTGCATTCAATAATCAGTTTCTAGAAATGCTAGTCTTGGCCAAGTCACAGAACAGTACAGCTAGGAAAACAGGCTACCGAGTCTCACAGTATAACTTTGAGTTTTCCACAAATGCCTAACATAATGGTTCCTCCACCCAACTCCACAAACAGCCATTTTCCCTTCTTTCTTCCAAATAGATTCCCAATTTTGCTCAGGGGACATTTCTCCACAGGGACAATGATCCAGCTGCAGCACAGACCCCAGGGATAGGCCCAACTGGTCTGGAGGTAATTCTACTCACTTTGCCAATGATTGGTTCTCAAGGAGGTCAGTGATCTAGCATGGGTGGAGAAGACACACAGTGCGCCTGGGAGGAAAAGCTTGCTGGATGGAGGGGAAAGGGGATGCCAGAAAACATTTTTTTTTTTACTTCGAGGAAAAAGGCCTAGGAAGAAACTGTTCCTTACTGTTCCCCTGTACCATGCTATGTCACTGCCTGTGCCTGAGGACGAAAGCAACAAGAAGATGGAAGAGCAGAGAAATGGAAAGAACAGGCCTCCTGAGGATGTGGTTGAGTTGCTGAATCAAGGCCCCCCTCCCCACCCCGAAGCTTGCTCCAACTAGGGCTTCTTTTAAATGAGATAATACAAATCCCTGCTCATGACTTTTGACTTGAAGTTCAAGGCATCTTAACACAGCGACCTCAGCCACTTCCTAGCTGTGTCTCTGGGTAAGGTGACTTAATTTCAGCTCCATCTTGGCACTAGAACCTATGTTGTAAATTGCTGTGACAAGTAAATGACAAGGCATATGAAGTGTTTGAAAACTTGCTGTATCTGGAAGCTGGCAAGGATACAGCAATGCACAAGCACAATTTTTATCACAGGGCTTTTTGGTGCCTTCTAGAGAGAACGTACAGGACTGGGAGGACACCCGCGCTTTCCTCGTGTTTAGGTTTGTCGCCCTCTGCTGTCTCTTCTAGATTTTTCGTTTAAACAAAAACCACAATGGGAAGGGCTCATGTGTTTTATAGGGTGCACTCATAAGAGCTTTTCGCATGATCACTATCAAGCCTTTGAGTGCAGGAGCCTGCAGGAGAAGATCGGAGAGTGCCTTTACTTCTCAAAGCATGACATAATTCATGCTTTTTTGTAGCACTCTGAGAAAATACAGATAACATGGAAAAATGTTCATCTGATCCTATCACCCAAATTAATCATGTGAACACTGGTGTGGCTTCTTCCAGACTTTTTTGGTGATGTCTTCTTGGAAAAGGAAAAGAAAAAAATGGGTATCCTCAGATGTGCTACTTCTTGAGAGTGAATCGGTGAACCCCTTTTAAGAAAGCAACTCTACAAGATCTTTGATAAATGTAACATACCTCTTCTCTGACTCAGCAATTCTTCTTCCAGAAGTGTATCCCCTGGAAACAACTAGAATACTAGTGTGTACAAATATGTACAGTGTGGGGCACTTTTCTACTCACTTTAATGTAATTTGGTCAATCTTCATAGCAACCTTTATTTTTTTAGATATCAGCTTTTTTGAGATATAATTCACACACTGTTTAGTACATTTGGGCTGCTATAACTAAATATCATAAACCAAATGGCTTATAAACAACAGACATTTATTTCTTATGGTTCTGGAGGCTGGGAAGTCCCAGAGCAAAGCTCTGACAGAGTCAGTCTCTGGGGACAGCCACTTTCTGGTTTACAGACAGCACTTTCTTGCTGTGTCCTCACTTGGTGGAAGCTAGGGGTCTCTCTCCAGACTGTTTTTTGTTGGGAGCAGCCTTGGAGGTCCACCTGACTGACAGGGTCCTGGTGGGCCGAAGACCCTGGGCCGCAGGGCGAGCCCGGGAAGCTGAGGTCCTTCTGTCTTCTACCTTTGCTGTTTGGTACCGCCGAAGAAATTCTGTGTAGTCATGGAAGAAGAAAATGGCATGTTTATGCAAAGTACTCACAGCTAACCTAAGAATGTCATGGTTCATTTTTCCATTTCCCGCTATGCCGCTTGGCCTTTTCTAACATATGCAAGGGTTAAACTCTGAAGCACATCAATAATGCTTTCTTTCACTTGGTTATAAGTTACTAGATATTACTTGAATAAAAAATGATATTAGTATATTCACTCCTTATTTGATTTAGAATTATGCAGTTTAGTGTTTAGACATAAGGTTTTTTAGAAGCACAAGTTTATAGTAAGTTCATTATGAATTCATTATAAGTTCTAACACTTATCTAGGAGTTATATAGGTGATTTATAACACGGTTTTCACTGACTTAGGATAAAGATTAATCGTTAAGGTTTTTACTTAATTCACTAGTTAAAACTCTAAGTTAACATTTATAGAGTGGGCTTTCACTGAACTCATAACATACTAATCAGACACTTTTATAATAACTTAGCTAAAGACAGAAAGCAACCTTGGGGGCTTGGGAAACATTGCTAAAAGCTTCTTTTGAGTTCTCTTTAGAAATAAGCACTGCAGGATAAGAGAAAAGTAATGGAGACACCTGGACAAGAAAGGCAATTACAAGCTCTGAAGGTCATAAAGCCCCAGAAGGAAAACTACTGCTACATGAAGAACTTTACACTTTCTGGAGACAGTTCAAGGACTGTAATTCGGGACTTTGGACTAAAACTATCATCTTTGGCCTTATGAATAAGACTCATTGTCTGAATGTTTACAGAGTTCTTGGCTTGTTTGTTGCTAAGACCACTAGATGGTGGTAACTTGTAGAGGATATATACGTGAAGGAATTTTCTTTGTCTTGCCCCTTTACAAATGGTATAAAAGCTCTGTGTTAACTAACATTAAATTGTCATCTGTTCAGGAAGCAGGTGTCCGAGTATAATGTTTTCGTCCTTCGCCTATCCGTCTCTCCTTCAGGAAAGCCCATGACCCTTGTGGGGCTGGACCCCTGCAGTTTTTGATAATGCCACCAATCTCACTTAGGAGGGCACAGCTCTCATGACCTCATCATCTCCCAAATGCCCCACCTCCTAATATCGTTGCATGAGTGATCAAGGTTCAACCTATCAATTTGGGGGAGGACAGAAATATTCAGACTATGCAGCTATTGTACAATTCAAATACTTAAAGTATGCAATTCAATGACTTTGGGTATATTCAAGATAAGTGCCACCATAGTCAGTTTTAGAACTTCTTTATCATCCCCCAAGAGAAACCCCATATCCATCAGCAATTGCTATGTACTTCCTCCTTTACCCCTCAGTTCCCAGAAACCACTCATCTACTTTCTGTCTCTATACATTTACCTGTTCTGAATATTTCATATAAGTGGAATCACATGGGATGTGGCTTTGTATGACTGGCTTCTTTCACTTAGCAGAATGCTTTTCAAAGGTCATCCATGTTGTAGCAGTCAGTATTAGCACTTCATATCTTTTTATTGTTGAATAGTATTCCAGTGTTTGGATATAATGGATTTTGTTTATTCTTTCATTAGTTGATGCACAGTTGGTTTGTTTCTACCTTTTGGCTATTATGAATAATGATGCTATGAACATTTCTGAACAAACTTTTGCGAGGATGTATGTTTTCACTTCTCTTGGGTATATACCTAGGAGTGAAACTGCTGTGTTAACTCAATGTCCAAGCTTTTGAGGGACAGCCAGATAGTCTTCCAAAACAGCTTGCATCACTTTATATTTCCTACCAGCAGTGTCTACAGTTCCCAGTTCTCTGCATTCTCTCACACACTAATTATGTTTTTTATCATATCCATCCCAGTGAGTGTAAAGTGCTGTCTCATTGTGATTTTGACTTGCACTTCCCTGATGTTGAGAGCAAGAAAATATTATTACTTTCATTGTATAGATGAGGACACTGAGGTAAGAGAGGGTAATTAATGTACAGACCATGACTTAGCAGATGTATAATATATGTAAAATGAAGTTTGCTGTAACACTATCATGAAAATAAAAATTAGAACTGCATGTATATCAGCAGGGGCTTATCCCTACAGACAACCATTATGCAGCTACCAAAGAATGAGAAAGATCTGTTTATGCTGATGTGAAATGAGTTCCAAGACCTATTGCTAGTGAAAAAAGTCAGTCCCAGAATTGCATGCACAGCACGAATCTGCTTATATTGATGCATATATGGGTTGGAAGGCTCTACACCAAACTTCTCATAATATTTCCTAGATTGTCAGGATTTTTGTCATTTGGTTATGGATGTATTGGCAACCCTTCAAACAGGACACAGCACATAATATCAGCTGGACCAATATCTGATCCATAAAGTGTTCTTCCAATTAATGGAATCTAATGTTGAGGTGCTAGCAGCAAATCTTGTCATGCCTGAAATATTAAAAATAAACATCAGAAGGTCATGGCTGTGTATTTTTCTATTACTTTTTCAATATTTGTTTCATTTTCTGCCCCAGTGGAACCCTCCAAAGAGGTCCAAGGACCAAGGGCTTCTGGTGAAGCCCAGAGAGGCATGTACGTTACCTATCTGTATATGCGAAGCCAGCAGTAGCTTAGAGGGTTGGGAGACTGCAGTCTGACTTTGTTTTGCCAATCGGATTACAAAATGGCAAGCTGCACCCAAAACGATGGCTAGCAGAGGTGAAGGCAAGAGAAACATGGGATGGATGTACAACAGGCTGCTTCTCAGTCAGAGGGAATGGTGTGGGTCTGCTCATACCTTTTTGATATTTTTATGAAGAGAACCTTTCCACATTCTCTTACTCTATAACCTTTTTCATGCTAAGAAAGCACAGAGCCAGGTGCTCGATGGGGACTAGGTTAGGCATTGTCTTCAACTTCCACCAATACACTGTTCAATCATCAGGTCTAAACGACGCCAAAACAAAATAAAAAACAAAAAATCAAAACAACTCCTGTCAATTTCTCTTCAACCCCACTGTTATTGTTCAAGTTACCATCACAACTCCAGCCAGGAAGGTCCTTGGCCCCTTACACACACACACACACACACACACACACACACACACACACACACACACACACACACACTCGTGCTGGAACCCCCAGTGAGCCTAGCGGGGATGGCACAGTGTCTGAGAGGCTAAAAAAAAGACCAGGAAACAGTAGGTGAGACAGAGTTTATTGGACTGACACACAGAGCGTTGGGACAGCCAGCTGGACAGGAATAAAACCCTGCTACTGTTTGTGGCAAGCACCCTGGTAACATAGTAACTTTCACATAGTAAACTCTACTCAGCAACCTCCACTTAGCCACCGCCTAGCTCAAAACAAAGAGCCTGCGTCCTTTGCACATCCAGCATCTCAAGGAATGGGCCAGGGTCCAGATGTTCTTTACAATTAGGGCGTAAACATCTTGGCTGGCCATTCCCACAGCTCATACCTGGCAACACTGAACACACCCTCACCAAGAAGTATAGGATTACTTGAGTTACTTCTGTCTGGCAAGACATACCCCCTACGCACACTCCCCTTGGTGAAGGTACAGCACTCCTTTGGTGGTCCAAGCCAGAACCCCGAGAGGCATTCTAGACCCTCCCTCAGTTGTCCTTTCTTGGCTTACGCCCTCCCCGTCCCCATTATCACACTGCTTCCACCTTTCATCCTCCCTTGCTCATCCTCCTAAGCTTGTGTGTCCCCATGCTGCCTCAAATAATTCCCTAAAAGGAAAACCCACCCTGGTCACTTCTCTGCTGAAAACCGTCCTGTGTTTCCATTCTGCCTCAGCTCCCTGGCCTTCTTCCTTCTTGGTTCCTGCCCTCTGGTATGCCTGCCTATGCTTGAGCAATTCAAAATCATTTATTTCTAGGTTCCCAGTAGTCCATGCCCCTTTCCTCTGTTTGAATCAGCCCCCTTCCAGCACTTCACCTTCCTCTGAGAACTGGAGAGAAGCCCAGACACCACTTCTCCCAGGGCCCATTTAGCAACCTGCCCCTCCCTGGCAGAGCCCACAAAGGCCTTGGGCATAACAGGCCTTCACTAAATGACTGCTGAGTGTGTGAACAGAAGTGTCGCCCTCTCCTTCCTCCCAGGACCGAGCCAGCTCCAGCTCCAGCCCATTCCAGTCCTGTTCCTGAGCCCCAACTCCAGCCCAGTCCGGCCTTACGGCCAGAGGGACTGGCACAGCCCCAGCAGGCAGCTTCCCAATGGCAGCCAGCCCATGTGGGGTCTTCTCTGTGCTAGGGAAGGATGGGCAGAGGAGGTCTGGGCTTTTTATTTTTAAAGAAAATAATGAAGAATCTAAAACCAAGTTTTTAAAAAAGAAATAAAAAGCTTTATATTTTGAAATCTTCTTTAGGCGAACTACTTCCAGGGAAATGGAAGGTGAGACAATAGGGACCCTTCTTCCTTGAATAAAACGCAATTTTGCGTTTATGTACTTTCACGGAAAAAAATCCCACTTTTACATTATTCCTGTGGTTAAGTTATGATGGGGGAGGAGCAGAGGATCTTTAACAGTCAAAGACGTTTCCCTGGTACAATGAGCTCGTCTTGAACTACACCTGGAAGGCTCCAGCTGCACCTGTCACCAACCATCTCCAGCTGGTGACTAACAAACAGAGCAGGGATGAGCTTTCTTACCGTTATAACTTTCTTCTTAAAGGAATTTTTTTCTTGCCAGCACATACCCAACTCCGGTACGCCAACACTCTAAGAATCCTGGGTGGGAAACCCAGAGTCGGCAAAGCAAAGGAGACTGAAACTGAACCTCCAGCCTGCCCCCACTGGCTGAACCCTCTATCCGGGGTGGATTCTTTAACCTTTCGAGCTCCAGATTCCTCTTCCATATGTGGATAATATCTGTCTCCCAGGGTTCTTGATAAAAACTAAATGAGATGTTGCTTATGCAGCAGGATGTACACACTACTGTGGTCTCAGTGTGGGCTGAAGCCACAGGACAATGACACATTCCAAAGTGAGCGGTGGCAACGACCATCATGCAGGACTTGAGAAAGAAGTGTCCCTCTTCCGTGACTACCTCACGCCCACAAAGAAGGTGGGGCAAGGGAAACAGTGGGGAGAGGAAAGGAGAGTGCAGGAGCAAGTCCCAATTGCCTTCTTCTCACCCCCCAAGAGTGGCCTCAGAGACAGGCTCCTTGAAGCTTGGATATCACTGAGGGCTGATGTCTAAAACAAGCCTGAGAAGCCCAGAGTGCAAGAGAAATGGAGTGGTTGGCCGGAGTGATGGCTTTGGATTTGCCAAGGCAAAGGGAACTTGGTATTTTCCATAAGCCAGAGGTGTACTTGTGAACTGTGTAGGTTCTTTAGATGAGGGCCACAGAGGAGTGGAAACCTGTCTGCAGCAAGCTGACTGCACCTATTATGGGCTGAATTGTGCCCCCTTCAAAACTTATATGATGCAGCCCTTACCCCCAGTAACTCAGAATGTGACTGCATGTGGAAACAAGGCCTTTAAAAGGTGACTGAGTTAAAATGAGGCCCAAAAGGTAGGCCCTAATCCAAGCTGACTGGTGTCCTTATAAGCGTACGTCTGGATGCACAGAGAGCAGGGACGAGCACACACAGGAGACCACACGAAGACACAGCAAGAAGGTAGCCCTCTGCCAGCCACGGAGAGAGCACTCAGGAGCAAGCAAATCTGCTGATGCCTTGATCTTAAAGGCCTACTTCCCAGAACTTGAGCAAATAAAAAGGGTGCTCTCTGAGGCATCCACAAACTGTGCCAAGAGATGAAGAATCTGGTTTAAACACTCACCAGGCCAGCTTCCTACAGCATTAGGCAAAAACTCCCAGCTCCTCTCCTGCTGCCTCTCTTATCCCCTCTCCCTGGCGGGAGTCAGAATTTTCAGTGATCCAGATGAGGAAAGGATGGAAGCATAGGCGGGAAATGGAAAGCTAACCACAGATCCCCTTTCCCAGCTGCAGGTCCCACTGGAGGAGGAAGTGATGTCTCCTGTGGGAACGAAGTTTAACGGCGTGGCCAGTTCCATGGGACTGGACATATCAATTGCTGAATGAGACAACGTTGGAACTAAAAAAATTTTATTTCTGAAGGGGAGCCAGAAGAGCCACGGGCTTGCCTTAATTTTTGCCCCAGGGCAAAGGAAGAGTGAGGACCCATAGAAAGAATTTAGGATCAGTGACAGGCAAAAATAAAGCTGGCTTCCTGAATATACCCCATGAGTCCTATTTATCATACGGCCTCCTACATATATGGTAACTTAGCCCAGTCTCTGGCCAAGAAAGAAATATCATTCATTGGGCATTTGTTATCCTTCCAAATTTCTTCAGTCATCATCGAGCAATTCGACTTTCCTCAAGCAAGACAAAAGCTGAGGACAACCAATCGTTTAAAAGCTCTCACATTCCTTCAGTTCTCAACTTAGGTGCGGATGTTCTATGAAGTCAGGGACTGAATGCCCCTCTATACCCCAGTTAGAAAAGGAGACTAACTTCAAACCAGCAGGACTGGGCAGGCCTGAGATTCATATAATCCTCTAGAGAAAAGGAGTTCCGATTCGGGCTCTGAAGTTTAACAGATGGGTGAATGATTTAACTTCTCTGTACTTCTTGCCACATCTATAAAATAAAGATAATACAGTATCCATCTGATAGGGTTAGGATGGGGAACAGATGAGGAAACAGGCGCAAAACACTTAGAACATTGCCTGGCACAGGGCAAAGAACTCAATACAGTTATTATACGGCTTTGACTCTTAATGTGAAACTTTATGATGACCCTGGTTTACAAGCACAATATTGTTAAAAATATTTTACACAGAGAATGGTGATGAAAAACAGTGTTAGAATCAGACTGCCTGGGTTTAAATCCAGCAAAAAATCTGAGGCACAGTGTACAGGTGTTTTCTGTTATTGCTATCAATACAGTGAGATACGTACAGCACTAGGTATACATCGACACTACATATGGTAAGAGCTTATTAATACCAGCTGCTACTATGGGAATTGTCACCTCAGTAAACCTCCATGGGCTCTGGAGATTCTGGTCACCCAAAGATATCAGAGGCACTGAATGGGGGTCAGACTAGCAAACAGCACTTCCTGGGAAGCCGCTGAACTTGACCTCTGTTATTTTGCTTATTTGTTCACCAGAAGACAGTGGCTGTCAAGCAAATAGGGTGTCTCGAACCCAGAAATCCATCCTCCTTGGGCTAGACCCTAATCAATCACCTGCAGCGCCCTACCCCATCCACCCAAGTTCCTGCCCTCTCTGGCGTTACCTGGTCAGGTTTCTTCTTCCAGGGCAGGTCCCACCCTGCCAGGGAGAGACGAGAGACTACAGCCTTCCAGCCTCTTGAAAAGGGGCCTTTTCGACAGGCCCCGTGTGCTCTGGACCTGCCCTGGTTCTCCACTCACTGACCTAGGGCATGAAGACGGACAGAAAAGCAGGCGGAAAATATAAAAAGCTGATAATTCCCCCACCCACAGGAAATCATTGTTTAGCTGACTCTAGAACTAAAAAACAAGTGCAACATTGGAGAAAGGAGGGTAAAGTGTCATTCAAGGCCATTGTCACAGCCGCTGTTCTGTGTCCTGGGGAAACAAGGGGGCCTGTGTGTGTGAGGACAATGCTGTTGTGTTACCAGCTGCTTCTGTGTTCCTCCTGGGGACCAGAGGATGAGAAAGAGGCCACAGTACCTTTCCTGACAGCCTTCACTAATCACAGCAACCAGGCCAGTCAGAACTGGGAGAGGCGCTTTGGACATCCAGCCCCAGGTGTTCTGTAATGGGGGCCAGGGAACACACCTCAGGAGGGACCAGCTGCCTGTGTATGTGACAGTCATCAGTGCATGATAAATCACTGACGACCTGTCTCCTTTTCTTTTACTGCTTTCAGAAACTTACCACAAGTTGGAACTGAAAAGAATCAGCGATATTTCTCTAATCACGTATGTCACCTACTCCAGCTCCTGGCTTTTATGATGGGGCACCCGGCCAGGGGCAGTCCCCAGCCATGCAGCACGCTAGTACTAGTTGATACTTTCAGACTGAGCACCACGTAGCTTGCACCCACTGTACCGCCAATGAGCACAACACTGTGCCACGAAAAAACTCATTTCTCCCGCCTTCAAATCCTCCCCTGCCACTGTTACCCATGGACTGTCAGCAAGTGTTTTCTCTGAGTCTTAGGAATGAGGCAGGTGACAGATGTACGGTGAGGTCCCACTGTAATACAGCACTGGGTGACAGGGATCGTGGGGATTTGGAAACCCTGGGGCAGTCTTCAGAGAGCAGCAGGGCACAGCTCTAGCTTACTGCAGCAATGCAGAAAGGTGGGAACAGTATGGCTGAGCCTGCCAATTCTTTAAGAAAAGCAGAAATCAGGATTTTTATGTCAAATTTCCTGATCTTGAAACACCGTGGACCAAATACATTGTTAGTGCAAAATGTGCCCCAAATCACGCAGTTTATAATGCCTGATCCGGATACAGACAGTATTTCCAAGCCAGTGCATTCCTGTTGATACTTTGTCCCCAAATTGTGCTATGATCTGAGTGTTTGTGTCCCTCACAAATTCATATGTTGAAATTCTCACCCCCAAGGGGATGGTATTGAGAGGTGGGACCTTTGGGAAGGGATCAGGTCACGAGGGTAGAGCCCTCATGAATAGGACTCATGCCCTTATAAAAAGAGGTGCCAGAGAGCTCTCTCGCCCACTTCCACCAGGTGAGGACAGTGAAAGACACCATCTATGGACTAGGAAATGTCCTCAGCAGACATTGAATCTACTGGTGCCTTGGTCTTTGACTTCTCACCCTCCAGAACTGCGAGAAATAAATTTCTGTTGTTGATACACCACTCAGTTCATGGTATTTTGTTACAGCATCCCACATTGACTAAGGCACCGGGTAAGCTGATCAGGCCACCTCAGATCTGTTCCTTGATTTAGAGCAGGGGCATAAGGTCAAAAAGACTGACGAGTCCCTTCTCCCTGCAACCTACTCTAATCTCAGTTCACAAAATAGGGGTGAGGAAGAGGGAAACCAGGGAAATGAAGGCGGAGGGGAGGCTTTCCATAAGGACTGCAGACCCCTTGGCCAAACCCATCTCCGCAGATATTCTTCTGACAGAAAAGGCGGACGAGAATTAGTTGTGGGACCACAGGGGATAAAGGGGTTGTGTTTAAGTTCCTAAAACCTCCATCAGTTACCTCAAATGAACATAGTCTAAATGACAAAATGTGCTGTGACAAAATGTGCTTGCTATGCAAATACAACTTAAAAATAAGACTGCTCATAATGAGATACCACTTCATACCCATTAGGGTGGCTATAATAAAGAGAGAGAGAGAGAGAGAATAACAAGTATTAATGATAATGTGGAGAGACTGGAACCCTCAAATATTGCTGATGGGAGTGTAAAATGGTACAGTCACTTTGGAAAACGGTCTGGCAGTCTCTCAGAAAGCTAAACAGTTAACATATGACCTAGCAAATCCATTCCTGAGTATGTTCTCCAAGTGAATGAAACAAATGTCCACATGTCAACTTTGCATATGATTGTTCATAACAGCTAAAAAGTGGAAACAACCCCAAAATGTCTTATCAACTGATGGATAAACAAAATGAGGCATATTCTTATAATGAAATATTATTCAGCAAAAAAAAAAAATTTAGTAGTGACACATGCTACAACATGAATGAACTTTGAAAATATTATGCTAAGTGCAAGAAACCAGTACAAAAGACCACGTATGATTCCATTCTTATGAAATGTCCAGAATAGGCAAATCTATAGATACAGAAAGATTAGTGATTGCCTAGGGAGAGTGGTGATAAGAGTGTTGGGGTGGCTGTTGATGACTTAAGAACATGCTGTTTCAGCTGGGCTCGGTGGCTCAGCCTGTAATCCCGCGCCTTTGGGAGGCTGAGGTGAGTGGATTGCCTGAGCCTGCAAGTTCGAGACCTGCCTGGGCAGCGAGACCTCATCTCTACAATAAATCAAAAAATCAGCTAGGCGTGGTGGAGCATGCCTGTAATTCCGGCTACTTGGGAGGCTGAGGTGGAAGGATCGCTGGAGTCCAGCAGGTTGAGGTTGCGGTGGCTGGGAGCGGCCACTGCATTCCAGTCTGGGTGACAGAGTGAGACTCCAACTCAAAAAAAAAAAAACACCAAAAAAAGGAATATGGTGTTTCTTGGGGGGGGGGGGGGTGTTGGTGATAAACATATTCTAAAATTGACCATGGTGATGGTTAGACAACTCTGTGAATATATTAGAATTCATTAAATTGTATACTTTTATCTCAATAACACCATCACCAAAAACAAAACATATTTTTGTTTTCCTGGGCCTTGACAACATCCCCACAGAAAATTCGAGGGAAGGTGAGGCGGGAGGAGTGGAAGGCAGAAGAGCTAATGCCCTTAGCAGCTCACAAATTTCGGAATTTCACAATTAGATATTCTTTTTTAGGCTTGAATTTATCAGAACCCATATTTTTGAGCCAGATTTTTCTAAGTAAGTGGAGGACGGAAAAAGAGCCAAACAAATATAGATAAGAGGACTGCCAGAGGCTAAAGGGGCAGGTGGTCCCTTAAAGACTAAATTCCAGTACTTGACAATTTCAGTCTGTTTTGAGGTAGAACCTCTGAAAACTGGGCAGAGTCCAGGACTGCAAAACCGCTCTTGACAGCCATCACACTTATCTTCTTGAGTTCACGAATCACATCATTTCCACGAGCCACCTCTCCCACTTCGGCCCCGTCACGGGTGTAATAGGAACCGGGCCAGGCAACAGCTTTCCCTCGATCCCCCTGCAGTCCCCTCTGTCAAACATTTCCTCACCTGCTCTTCAAACCACATCTCTCCCAGGACGACGCAAAGTTGCCAAAGGCTCTAAATGCTCCCGTTTCCCGATCGGGATGAGGCTACCAGCGCAGCGGCTCCTTTCTACGCCACGGAAAGAAAATGCCCACGCAGAGGAGGCTTGACACTCC
>NW_007249307.1:540765-570234 GCF_000164805.1 Carlito syrichta | reverse complement strand
GGCATGCCCAGCGGCAGCGGCGCCACGTGACCGCGCGCCGCGCTCACGTGACCCGGGAAGATGGCGACCCTGCGGGCGGAGCGTCTCGCCGCGCTGCGGAGTCGGCCCGCGGAAGGTGAACGGGACTGGAAGGCGGGGCGGGCGGCCCTCGGCACGCGAGGTTTTGGACGGGCAGGACCTGGCGACGAAGGGAGCTTGGTCTGCAACCAGGCCTCTGCCCCTGTTTCTCCGCGTGACCCCGGGCACATCGGCGCGCGTTCCTGGGCTTTCTAAGAAGCAGGACAACGTACCACCCTGTCAGGAAGGGGAGAGAAACCAAAATGAAGTGATGGAAGCGAAGGCGCTGTACAGATGCCCCCTGCTGTTCATCTGGGTCTGCTTTCCGGGAGGGGTACGCTGGGGTGGTGATTGCTAGTTCCCCGTGTCATCCCGAGCCCTTGCTCTGCGTCTGCAATCCTCTCCCGCCGCGGTGGCCATTCCTCCCAATAAGGTGTGTGTGCTCCGCTCTTGCTCTGCTTTGGC
The DNA here is from genome assembly GCF_000164805.1 of Carlito syrichta. Classification (NCBI taxonomy): domain Eukaryota; kingdom Metazoa; phylum Chordata; class Mammalia; order Primates; family Tarsiidae; genus Carlito; species Carlito syrichta. The sequence continues at coordinate 569,712 of NW_007249307.1, read as the reverse complement.
CGGTGTAAGGGCCAGAACACTCTCCTAATCATTTGAAAGGTTGTGAGGCTAAAAGGACATGCTTCGCAGGCCTTTGCAAAGTTCAAATGATATGATGATGGGTTGGAACGATTTCACTTCTCCTTGTAGAAGGGGCAGCTATTTTCCCTCGTAGAACTTGTCACTAACTGGTATTACGCGTCGGTTGCCTGTCGCCTGTCTTTCTCATAAGAATGTAAGATCCAAGAGGGACCTTTCTTCTTCACTTTCTGCCCCCTCCCCCCCTTTTAACACACACACCAGGTGAAGGAAGTTGATTACCCTCTGCAGTTCATGGCGCAGCATATGCAGCATCGTCCTTAGTCCATGCAATTGCCATCTCTGTTTTGGTTTCCTTAATTTTTAATGGTCACTCAGTGTTCATTTGCATTCTCCACTCTTACCAGCACCTACTTTGTATGTTCACAGATGTATGCCCAACAAGTAAAAGAACACTTGGCACACAGCATGTGTTCAATAAATAACTGTTAAATGAATTAATGTATAAAGTGCATAAGTCATAAGTGAACAATAATAGTTCACTTACGTAATAATGACATTATACTCATGCAACCACCACCAAGGTTAAAAAAAACAAACAAACACGTTACCAATATCCCAGAAGTACCCCCTTTGCCTTTTTCATTACTTACCCTCTTTTCTCCCAAATAGTAAGCACCCACCATCTTTGCTTCTTCTTTTTTTTTTTTTTTTTGAGTTGGAGTCTCACTCCTTTACCCAGGCTGGAGTGCAGTGGCATGCACGCTCACGGTCACCCCAGCGTGGACCTGCTGGGCTCCAGCGATCCTTCCACCTCAGTCTTCCGGAATAGCCAGAACTACAGACGCGCACTACCACACCCGGCTATTTTTTATTTTATTGTAGAGACGCGGTCTTTCCAACTTGCCCTGGCTGGTCTCGATCCCGCAGGCTCAGGCAATCCACTCGCCTCGGCCTCCCAAAGTGCTGGGATGACAGACCGAGCTACCAAGCCTGACCTATCTTTGCTTCTTATACAATCCATTTAATATTGCCCATGTCTCATAAACGGAATAATACAGCATGTACTTTTTTGCACTTGTCTTCTTTTGCTCACCATTACATGGCAATGGATCATTTATTTTCATTGCTATTGTCTCATATATTTTTTTCTTTTTAAAAGTACTTCAGCTTTTTATTGTGACATAATTATAGATTGATATGTAGTTGTAAGAAATAATGTAGGAAGATCCCATTTACTCTTTACCCAGTTTCCCCCATGGTAACTATACTATAGTTGTATGGTATAATGGTAACTATGCTATAGTATAATACCACAATCAAGGCATTGACATCGATACAGTCAAAATACAGAACATTTCTGTCACCACAAACATTTCTCTTGTCACTTTTTTATAGCCACACCCATTTCCACGCTGCCTCCACCCCTTCCTTAACTCTGGCATTATTCCTGTAATTTTTTTCATTTTAAGAATGTTATATAAATGGAATAATACAGTACACCTTTTGGTGACTTTTTTCACTCAGCCCAATTTTCTGGAGATCTATCCACATTGTATCAACAGGTCTTTCCTTTTTATTGCTGATTAGTATTTCATAGTATGAATGTACAACAGTTTGTTTACCATTGGCCAGTTAAAAGATATTTAGTTTGTTTCCAGTTTTTTGCTATTACAAATAAAGCTGCTATAAACATTTGTGTTTGGAGTACAATTGCTGAGTCAGCTGGTCATTGCATGTTTAGTTGTTGTTTTTTTTTTTTTTTTAAGAAACTTTAAACTGTTTTCCAGAGTGGCTATACCACTTTACGTTTCCACTAGCAATATATGAGAGATCAAGTTTCTCCACGTCCTCATTAGCATTTGGTGTTATTGTATTTTATTTGTAAATAAATTTTCTACTGTATTTTGGTTGAGACATTCTGGTAGATGTATCTTGGCATCCCATGGTGGTTTTAATTTGCATCTCTCTGATGGTTAATGTTGGACATCTTTATGTACATATTTACCATCTGTTTATCTTTAGTGAAATATCTGTTTTTTACCCATATTCTAATTGGAGTGTTTCTTTTTTACTCTTGAGTCTTGAGATTCTTTATATATTCTAGATGTTAGTCTATTGTCAAATATGTGGTTTGCAAATACTTTTTTCTAGTGATATAGCTTGTCATTTTACCTTCACAGGGGCTGTATTAGTTTGCTAAGGCTTCTGTGACAAAGTACTACAAACTCAGTGGCTTAAACAACAGAAATTTATTGTGTTACAGCTTTGGAGGCCAGATGTCCAAAGATCCAGAGATCAGCCAGATTCTTCTCAGAGCTATGAGGGACAGTCTGTTCCATGATTCTCTCCTAGCTTCTGCTAGTTTATTGGCAATCACATCTACGATGACCCTATAACTGTGGCTTTGATGGAACAAAAGCTTTAATTCGATGAGATACAGTTTATCAATTTTTCCTCTCACAGATTGTGCTTTTGGTGTCAAGTCTAAGAATTCTTTGCCACTCCATAGACCCACCAATTTTTAATTTTTTCTTGAAGTTGTATGTTTTACATTTATGCTTTATATTTAAGTCTATGATCCATTTTGAGTTAATTTTGTATAGTGTGTGAGACTTAGGTTGAGTGTGTGTTTTGCTTATGAACGTTCAATTGAGTCATACCATTTGTTGAAATGACTATCTTTTTTCTTTTCTCTCTTTCTTTTTTTTTGAGTTGGAGTCTCACTCTGTCATCCAGGCTGGAGTGCAGTGGCATGCTCACAGCCACCACAGCCTTGACCTGCTGGGCTCAGGCAGCCCTTCTGCCTTAGCCTTCGAATTAGCTGGAAACACAGGTGCACACCACCACGCCCAGCTACTTTTTTCATTTATTGTAGAGACAAGGTCTTGTCATGTTGCTCAGGCAATTGTTTTGCCTCTGCCTCTCAAAGTGCTGGGATTACAGGCATGAGTTACCCGGCCCTGCGAAAAGGCTATCTTTACCCCCACTGAATTGCTTTTGCACCTTTGCGAAGAATCAGTTTGGACATACTTGTGTGGATGTATTTCAAGGGTCTCTATCCTCTTGCCTTGATCTGTGTGTATATCCTTCTGGAAATCACATCCTGTCTTTATTACTGTAGCTATATAATACATTTTGAAATCAGGTAGACTGGTTTCTCCCACTTCATTCTTTATCAAAATTGTTTTATCAATTTTATTTCCTTTGCTTTCTGATATAAATGTTTGAATGATCTTGGCTATGTCTAAATAGTTTACTGAATTTTGAAAGGAACTGCTTAATTAGGGGAGAATTGACATCTTTAGTATGTTGAATCTTCCAATTTATGAACATGATATGTTTTCACATTTATTTAGATCTTTGATTTCTTTTATCTTTGTTATGTAGCTTTCAGCACGCAAGTCCTGTATTTCATTTTTTAAAAACAATTGAAAATTATATTTTATTTTTAATTTTAGTGTCCACATGTCCATTACTAATATATATAAATTCAACTGATTTTTGTGTGTTTATCTTGTATAAGCCAACTTGCCAAAGTCACTTATTCTATGAGTTTTTTGTATATTCCTTGGGACTTGTGAATAGACAGTCATGCTATTTGCAAATAAGGACAGTTTTATTTCTTCCTTTCTGATCTGCACACCTTTTATTTCATTTTCTTGCCTTATTTTAGTGGCTAGAACTTTCAGCGCTATGAGAAAGCAGACATCTTTGCCTTGTTTTCAGTGTTCAGGGCAAGGCCTTCAGTCTTTCAGTGTGTTAACTGTGGGTTTTTTGTAGATACTGTTTATCAAACTAGGGAAGTTCTTTTTCCTGTTTTTGTGGGAGTTTAAAAATCAACAGTGGATACTTAATTTTATCAAATGCCTTCTCTGCATTGATTGATATGTGATTGTTAATATGGTAGGTTAAATAAATTTTCAAATATTGAACCAGCTTTGCATCTCTAGATTAAATTCCACCTGGTAATAGTTTATAATACTTTTTTTTTTTTTTTTACATATTTCTGACCTTTATTTGATAATTTTGTTTGTTTTTGAGTCAAGATCATACTGTGTCATCAAGGGTGGAGTAAAATGGTATGACCAAGGCTCATTGACTCCTCAACCTCCTGGGATCAGGTGATCCTTTTGCCTCAGTCTCCCAAGTAGCATGCCTGGCTAATTTTTTGATTTTTTTTGTAGAGGTAAGGTCTCACCATGTTGCCCAGGCTGGTCTCAAGCTCCTGGGTTCAAGAGATCCTCCCACCTTGGCCTCTCAAAGTGCTGGGATTACACGTGTGAGCCACTGTACCTGGCTTATTTGTTAATATTTTGCTAAGACTTTTTGCATCTATTTTTATAAGGGATATCGGTCTGTATTTTTCCTTTTTGCCTATATTGTTTTGTCTAGTTGTGGTATCATGGTAATATTAGCTTTATAAAATGACTTGGGGAGTATTCCCTTCTTTTCTGTTTTCTATAGATTGTGTAGAATTAGTTAATTATTTTTTTAAAAATGCTTGTTAGAAGTCTCCAGTGAAACTGTCTGATCCTGAAGATTTCTTTTTGAGAGTTTTATTTATTTTTTTGAAACATTTTTTATTTCAAAATTGCAGGGGTACAGTTAAGGGTTAGGTATACAAATATGCATCATTCAGGCACCCTTGTTGATAAGGGGTGTCTCCCCGTCCCCAGACAGATATTGACTACCGTTAATCCCACCACCCTTCCCTTCTCTGTCTCCCCCCCCCATAGTTTCCCACCACTATCAATCCTTTTCTTATAGTATTATGATAGATGTTCAGGGTCCACTTAAGAGTGAGAACATGTGATACTCAGATCTTGTTTCTGTGAGAGATCACTCAGTATTATAGACTCTAGTTCCATCCAGGTTGCTGCGAAATTCATGATTTTGTTCTTTTTTATGACTGTGTAGTATTCCATTATGTATATGTACCACAATTTTTTAATCCAGTCCTCTTTTGATGGACAGCATGGTTGGTTCCAGGTTCTTGCTATTGTGAACAATGCTGCGATAAACATATTAAGAATTCAATGTCCTTAAGAGTTATAGGACTGTTCAAATTATTAATTTCATGTGGAAGAGTTGTAGTACTTTGTGTTTTTTGAGGAATTAATCCATTCCATTTAGGCTGTCAGATTTATGTTTATATAATTGTGTATAGGGTTTCCTTTTTTATCCTTGGGATTTCTGCAGGGTCTGTACTAGTATCCCCTGTTTCATTCCTGATACTGGTAATTTGTGTCTCCTTTTAACCTTGTCAGTCTTACTAAAAGTTTGTCAATTCTGTAGATATTTTCAAAGAACCAGATTTTTGTTTCATTGATTTTTCTATTTTTAATTTCATTGGTTTCTGCTCTTATCATTGTTCTTTCCTTTATTTTGCTTCCTTTGGACTTATTATGCTCCTCTTCTTCTAGGTTCTTGAGGAGCTTAGATTATTGATTGAGACTTTTCCTCTTTCCTAGTATATGCATTTAATGCTACACATTTTCCTCTCACCACTTCCTAGGCTTTGTCCCACATATGTTGATACGTGGTTTTCACTCTTTTGGTGTAGTTTTAAACATTTTCCTGATTTTTTTTTCTTTTGAGTTGAAGTGTCACTCTGTTGCCTAGGCTGGAGTGCAGTGGCACGCTCACGGTCACTGCAGCCTTGACCTGCTGAGCTCAGGCAATCATTCTTCCTCAGCCTTCCAAGTAGCTGGAACTACAGGAACATGCCACCTGGCTAATTTTTAAATTTATTTTAGAGATTAGGTCTTGCCAGGTTGCAGAATAGACTTTTTTTTTTTGAGTTGGAGTCTCACTCTGTCGCCCAGACTAGAGTGCAGTGGCCGCTCCCAGCCACCACAGCCTCGACCTGCTGGGCTCTGGCAATTCTTCTGCCTCAGCCTTCCAAGTAGCTGGAACTACAGGCGTGTGCTACCATGCCCAGCTAATTTTGATTTATTGTAGAGACAAGGTCTTGCCAAGTTGCCCAGGTGGGTCTTGAACCCGCGGGCTCAGGTAATCCACTCGCCTCAGCCTCCCAAAGTGCTGGGATTATAGGTTGAGCAACCGAGCCTGGCCTGTAGTGTTTTAAAATGCATTTTTTATAGCCTTTTTGGTGGTTACTCTAGGAATTACATTACACATATGCAACTTATCACAGTCTATTGGTGTCATTATCTTACCAGTTAGGGTGAAGCACAGCAACTTTTCTTTCCTTTACACATCTTTACCTTACCTCATTTATAATATAATTGTCTTAAATATTTTCTCTACATACATTTAGAGCCACATTAGGGTTAACATTTTTGTTTCACATTTCAGACATAATAGAAAACCCAAGAAAAGGAAGAAAGCCTGTTTGTTTATCCGCATTTCTGCTTGCCTTGTCCTGTCTTTCTTCTTGATTGTGGTGGTTAATTTTAGATGTCGACTGGATTGAGGGTTGCCTAGATGGTGGACAAAGCATTGTTTCTGGGTATGTCTGTAGGGTGTTTCCAGAGGAAATCGATGTGTGATACAGTGGACTGGTAGAGGAAGGTCTGCCCTCAGTGTGGGCGGGCACCATCCGGTTAGCTGAGGGACTAGCTGGTGCGGACAGGCAGAAGAAGGGGAATTCTCTCTGCTGTCTCTCTCCTTTCTGGAGTGGAATGCCTTTTGTTCTCCTGTACTTGACAGAAAGACTAGGGTAAAGTACATCTATTCAGTCTTCCCAGAAACAGAAGTATCTTAGGTATCTTTAAATGTTAAGTCTCGGGAGTGTCACACAACGACAAAGATGGTATGAGGCCCCCCAAAACAGAATTTATTTATAAAAATTGTATATTCTTACGTGTTTAAATTTCAGTCACCTTCAAAGTACTCTCCCTTTGAGGGGGTACACCTATCAAGGCACTCTTTTCACTGCTCAAAACAGTGTTTGAACTTGTCAGTTTTGATGCCTTTTAGTTCTGCTGTTTTTTGTTTCACCTCTTCCACAACAACAAACCGTTTTCCTTTCAGAACTTTTTTCATCCGGGGAAACAAAAAAAAAAAGGTATCTTGGGGTGAGATCAGGTGAATAGGGATGATGGTGGCGTATGGGGGTCATGCTGTTTTTGGCCAAAAATTGCTGAGTACTCAGCACAGTGTGGACAGGTGCACTTGTAAATCACCCATCATAAAATGGGCTAACGCATTGACAGACTCTGCAAAAAAAATTCATTGAACCCAAATGCAGCCTCTCACAATAGTGCTAGAGGTACACTGATGCTAATGGGTTCCGATAACACCTAGCAGGGAAAGCCTGTACTACAAGGGCCCGCCCTCTAAAAAATAATTCCAGATTTTTTTGTGTCCCCAGATTTTTTTTTTGATTATTCAAAGCCATGTGTTTTCAGACTCTGAGTTTGTTTTTTTCCACTGTGAATTAATTCATAGGCCTCTTCGAAAGATGTTGCCAGACAACTGTGTCAAGAGAGCTTTTCCACTTCAGCCCTTGGCTCAAAACAAAACAAACAAACAAACAAAAAACTCGTGGATATTAAGTGTTCTATCTTGTCTGTGAACAAGAGGAGGCAGAGCAAGTAAGTGTGGTCAGAAATTACCTTTGGCAACAGGCCCTCTTAACTTTTTAGTCTCTTGATTTTCCAGTCATTGTCATGTCCAAGAAAAATTTCCCCCGGAATGTCTGTTGATATTTATAGCAAACTTGGATAAACGAGACATGGATGGGAGAACTATACCCAGAATCAGAGTTCCTGACAATTTTCTTTTCAGATTTATTACCTAGATGGACAAAAGCCATTCTTTTTGTGATTCTCTTTTCCAACCTGATTTGCTGATGCTGATAAATTGTTAGCTGGTAGACTTTTTAGGAATTTTGGGCAGAAGCTTTGAGGCCTGAGTGAGATTGGGGAGTATGTGCTGCTGTGTTCCATTGGGCTTCCATGGGACTGCTTTGTGTACCTCACTGCCTCCTAATCCTTCTGTCCCACCAGAGGGTCCCCTTCTCCTCACTCACCTGATCTCCATAGGCAACCAAGAGGAAGAGCAAGACTCATATTAAGTTATGTGGCAGTGACAGCTGTGTCTCTCCAAGGCGAATATATTTTTAAGCAGGAGTTTTTCTTTATCCAAACAGGCCCATGTTATTGTTATTTTTAAATTTGGGGCTTTGTTTATTGAAATCAGCTGTAGAAAAGTAACAGGCAGAAGCAAGATTATGAAAGTGAATTGGAGACTTAGTTTGGGTTATCCCAAAAGTGGATCATGAGGCAAGGGCTTGGGTGCTGGTGGTTATTTGGGAGGTGGTTCAGGAAAGCACAGAAGATGGAGTGGGGATAACCATACTGGAAGGGAGGCACACCAGTAAGAGAATGTGTTAGTAGGCACTGCTATGGAAAACAGGGCCTCGATCTTGGGCTTCTGTAAGAAGCCAAGCAGATACTTCAGAATTGTTCCCTTGTAGGATATGGAGGCTGGAGTGTTTATCCACTAACACCGCCCCTCACTTCCTTCACTTCTGGATCGGGTCTGGCTGCAGCCATGCAGCCTCCAGCCATATCAGAGAAAGCCCCACAGCAGAGAAATTTACCTCCAGAGAGTTGCCTTAGGTTCAGCTAAGTCTCATTCTTGTCACAAGGTGATCAGTAGCCACATTCACACTTCCAATCTCCAAGTTATCCTCAAAGGACCTAGGATGGGAACACAGCATTTAACAAGGCGGGATCAGGCACTCTTACTGGGCAGTGTCCACACTACCAAACAGGAGCTATTTGTTGTCTTTGCCCTCCCAGGTCACAGCTTAAGGGCAAGGGCACGAGACTTCTACCACCCTGGATTCAAAGCTCATAGTCCACAGGGGCCCAATATCTCTTGTCCCAGTTCAGCAAGCACAGCTTCAGGTTCTCAAAAGGAGCCTGCATGCACCCTCAGGGAAGCCCGAGGCCACGGCCCCCTAGATGCAGTCCTCTCAGTCCAGAGACTTTGAACAGAGGCAATGTTGCCTAGGAACATAGCTGACTTTCTACTGCTCTCAGGTTACCAGGGAAACAGCCCTGGAAAGTTAACTGGAGGCCAGATTCTCAGGCAGAAGAAAAAGGGATAGATTAACCTCTGCCCACAAGTAGAGAGTGTTTGGCAAGCTGACGGCTTCCTAGGTCAGTCAGCTGCGTTTGTCTTCTAAAGTAATGGATGAGCTTTGAGGAGGGTGCAGACACGTGGGCATCAGCATCTACCACGGAGGCCTCTGGACTCACCTGACTTGGCTGAATGATGGGCAGTGTTCAGCAGCGTGAGGGTAGAGCCCGGCCCCTGCCTCATGTCCCTGCCTCCTGCTTCCCCTGCAGCAGCCTCAGGCTCTGCACTGGGCTGGTGGCATTCCATGACCTGTCTTCTGCCAAGGCGATCCTGTCTCTCTTTCCAGAAAACTTTCACCAAAACCTCAAAAACTTGCTGACAAAAATCATCCTAGACACCTACAACTCCACCGACCAGAGGTTAGCAATATTAATTCCTATATATTAAAAGCCTTTTAGGCTGTAATTTTTTTCTCTTTTTACATATAGAGGTTAAATTTTTTTGTTTTTATTTTATCAAAATGTGATCATGCCGTTTTATAACTTCAATGAAAGATAATGACATTTCAGGTCCATATTTACCTTCAGTATCATTGCAGTGTCTACATGTATTCTATGAAGAAATTATGTTTAATTTAAACATTTCTTGGTGTTGGACATTGAGGCTATTGGCAGTTTTCCACTTTAGTGGAAATTTTCCACCATAGTGTAAATTTTGTTCATGTGTTTATTTCCTTACTGGGTTAAAGATGCTTATCATATTGAGGCTATGGTCTTCTATTATCAGGTTGATCATCAGAAAGATTACACCAACTATTTTTCCATCAGTAGGACACAGATGTGCTTCTCTCCTCACACCTTCATTGAGGGGACTTTTTCTTACACTTTTGCCCAGTTCTACAAATGGTAAATAATACCTCATTTCATATCTTTGACACTAGTGACATTCAGTATCTTTTTCATCTGTTTTTGGTCATTTTTATTTTTTGTGTGAATTATCTGGGGCAGAACCCTTTAAACACATAAAATTTAAGTGGAATTAATTATGTTTAGCAGAAGGCTTGAATAAGTCTCTCTAATAGCAGTAGTTGATAATGCCTGATGACCAAGGGTTTTATTGTTATGAGCTTTCTCATGTATGATCACTCTATTTGCTGTAGCATCAGACAGGTCTGTTTGGATGTGTTTTTGCAGAAGATGCAATGCTTTGTGTAAAGGTGCTCCATGAAGAGAGGATAAGTTGACCTGTTCTGTCTTTGAAAACAATGGCATAATAAGCTAACAGTGCATTCAGGTTTTCTTCCTTTTTTTTGTCCTAAACTATGAAAACTAACTGACAGTACTTATTGTCTTAATATTGGTGAGTTTTGTAAAACAAACAAAAAATGACTTCTTGAAAACGAACAGTACTTATTGCCTTAACATTAGCTTAGCGAATTTTGTAAAACAAATAAAAGACGGCTTCTTGGAGGGAAAGGTCCCTGCAGTCCTTTCCTGTTAGCAGATGATCATAGGTCTGAAGATCACAGGAAGAGCAAAGGCTGGATCTAAGGACCTCTTCATTGTCAGAACACTTGATCTCATCCCTTTTCCATTCTTTTTCCTCATCTTTCCTGCTTACACAGATTTACCTGGAGAACTGAAACCCGAGCAAATCAGAGTGAGTACCAACAAGTCTGCCTTTCCTTCCTTACCCCTCTGCCCCAGCCCTAGGTCTAAATCTTTCAGGTAACCAGCAATCTTAACACAAACCAAAGTGAGCATTCTAGTCCTAACCTAAACTCTGTGTGTTGTGTGTTTTTTTAAATCCCATGTAAGCATTTTTTTTCTGATTATAAACCTATGAGCAGGCACCCAGAAAAACTGGAATTATCTTTTGGAGGGCAGGCTCCTTATAATACAGGCTTCTCTTGCTAGGTAGATGTTCTAGGAACCCACCGGTTTTTATCTGGAAATTTAAATTTTTTATCTTAAAGATATGGGGTACAATTCAAGGTTAGGTATCAAATGCTCATCAGTTTTTATCTGAAAGTTTTGAGAAGTTTGCATCACAATTTGCAGACGAAACATCCTGAGTTGTGGCAGACAAGTAACTGGCTTCCCCCATGACCGCATACCTGCCCACACTGCTCTGAGTGTTCAACAGTTTTTGACCCCCATGCCCCACCCTCCCTATTCACCTGGGGGACTTTTTTTTGGTTGTTTCCCCAGATGAAAAAAGTCCTCAAAGGGAAACCTTTTGCCAGCGTGGAAGAGGTGAAACAAAAAACAGCAGAAACACTAAAATCATCAAAATTGATGAGTTCAAAAACTGTTTTGAGCAGTGGAAAAAGCATTTTGATAGGTGTATTGCATCAAATGGATCGTACTTTGAAGGTGGCTAAAGTTTAAACATGTAAGAATAAATATACCACTTTTTCATGAACACTGGGACTTTTGAGGTCCTCCCTTGTTTAGGTATGCTATTAAAAAAAATAAACATCCCAAGCAGAAAGTGAAGTACTTAAGATAATTACATTTTAATTGGGGAAAAAATTAATAGTAATTGAAGTTAGTTTGAAAGACTCAATGAAAGTGTGTGTTTTTTAAAGGGTTGTTATGCTTATTCTGAGCCAGTTGCGGTGCTAGAGCTGTTTATCTGTATGTTAGCTCATTTCATCTTCCCAACAGCTCTGTGAGCAAGGCCAAGGTTATTCCCATTTTCCAGATGAGCAAATAGACACTTAAAGGCTCAGACAAGTGGTAGAACCCATATGCAAGCCAACTCTGTTTACTTCTAAAACAAGAGTGATACCCCTATTGCTAAGGCTGCACGTTTCCCAAGCCTTAGGTCGTGACTGGTCCTCTAACTTTGTGTCACTTTCTCATTCCGTTCTGAGACCTGGAGGGCTAGTTGTTTGGGCAGAAGCCTGGAGGTGCTGCTCACCGTGAATCAGTAGCAAGTGCAAGTGGCACCGAGCAGTGAGTGAGGCCTGGACTTGCTATGCATCTTGGGCCCTGTCTCTCTCTCTCCGAGTCTTGCTGCGTAGATCGAATATATATGCATGTGTAGTCCTCAGAGCTGCCTGTCATGGGGTAAAGGCTAGGTAAATGTGAATGGCATGAGCTCCGAGCTGAGCTGCCCCATCCACAGTCTCTGCCACGCTTGGCTGACCTGGATTGGAGAGAGCATATCAAAACTTCCTCAGGCAACACCAGCCATGTAGCCATCCCCACCGGCCTGCTCCTGATAAAGGTACGTGCATAGCCATGCTCCTTAGAAAGAAGGGGCAGCTGTGATGCAGCACTTGGTGGGCCATCCAGAGCATAGTCTCTGATGTTTGGGGTCCTCTAACCGATCAATTGAAAAAGATTAGCATCTTGCAGATGCTTGTGTTTATTTACAAAGCATACAGGTACTACTTTACTAGCACATTATAGACAGCATAAAATATACACTGAAAGTCGAGATTTTAAAACAAGTCAGGTGGAAAGCGATATTTTGAAAATAATTTGCTGATACCTGAAGATGAACATGTATGTTGAGAGAAGTTTAGCTTTAACAGCGGGGTATGCGTTGGAACTTCAGGTCGCCTGCCTGATGATTCTGGCGACTTAACCCTCCGCGCCAGTGTGATTGGGCCGTTGCTGTGTGCAGTGTGGCTGATCAAGGGCTTGAGGGATCGGGAAGCCTCAGGTCTTCGTTCATCTTTCCGTGCCCTTGTCTCACGGATGTTGTCTTCACTTCATATTTCTCTTCAGGAGCCTTTTTAAGCCACATTTCCATTTCGCAGCACCTGTTTAGTCAAAACTGGGTACATAATGTGGTATGCTGTGTCTGCTTAACCAGATACCCAGAAGCTCATACATAGGATGTAAAAATATTATATTAACATTATTCTTTTTTTTTCTTACGTCTTTGAAAATATTTTCTTTCTGTTTTTTGTTTTCGATGTTTGTTAGTGGCGGGGACTGGGGCTCAGGCGGCCCATTCCTTGGATAGTGATCATCGTGCCCCATAGACAGTCTCTGAGCCCTAACTTCCCTTCCCACCTCCCCCCTTATTGGTGTCCCCAGTGTCTATTATTTCCATCTTTATGACCATTTAGCTCCCACAGAGGAGAGAACATTCAGTGTTTGGTTTTCTGTTTCTGAGTCAGTTGGCTTAGGATCCATCCATGTTGCTGCAAAGGACAATATTTTTTTCTATTTTTTATAGCTGCATAGTATTCCATAGAGTATCATTTTTATATACCACACTTTCTTAATCCAGGCAGTTGTTGGTGGGCACTCAGCTTGGTGCCATGATTTTGCTGTTGTGAATAATGCTGCAAGGAGCATATGAATACAGGAAACTTTTTAAAATATTGATTTATTTTCCTTTGGGTAGATATCTATAATAGAATTGCTAGGTCAAGGCTCAAATGGCAATTCAATTTTTAGTTCTTTGAGAAATCTCCATACTGTTTTCTGTAGAGATTGATCTCTGCAATCTCACCAACAGTGGATGGGAGTTCCCTTTTTCCCGCAACCATGCCAACATTTGTTGTTCTTTGACTATCTAATAATAGCATTCCGACTCGTGTGTGGTGTTAGCTCATTGTGGTTTCAATTTGCATTTCTCTGATGATTAGTGATGTTGAGCATTTTTTAATACATTTATTGACTGCTTTGTGTGTCTTTTTTTAGAAGCATCTATTCACGTCCTCCCACTTTTTGATAGGATAGTTGTTTTTTTTTTTTCATGTTGAGTTGTTTGAGTTGCTTATAGATTCTGGATATTAGCCCTTTGTCTGAGGCATAATTTGCAAATATTTTCTCCCATTCAGTTGGTTATCTGTTCACTCTATTAATTTTTGGGGGTTTTTTTGGTGCAGAAACTTTTTAGTTTCATTAAGTCTCCTTAAGTCTATTTTAGTTTTTGTGGCAATTGCTTTCGGGGTCTTTGTCATTAATTGTCTAGACCAATGTCCATCAGAGTGTTTTCCTAGAATTTTTATAGTTTCAAGTCTTACATTTAAGTCTTTGTTCCATCTTGAGTTAATTTTTGTATATGGTGAGAGATAGAGATCCATTTTCATTCTTCTGCACATTTTAATTTTCCCAGCACTATTACTTGAACAGAATGTCCTTTCCCCATTGTTTATTTTTGTCGGCTTTGTCAAAGATGACTTTGTTGTAGGAATGTGGGTTTATTTCTAGGTTCTCTATTATGTTCCATTGGTCAATCTGTGTATTCTCTTACTAATATCATACTGTTTTACTTACTATAGCCACATTTCTTTTTAAGCCACATATCCATTTTGTAGGGTTTATTTAGTCAAAATTAGATAATGTAGTGTGCTGTATCTACTTAACCAGCTACCTAGAAACTCAACACCTATAAGAAAAATGAAGAATTAACTGTGTTCTAGCAACTAAGTTTTAAATATTAATAATGCTTGGTTTCTTTATAATATAATAATTATAATAATGTTACATTTTATAACATAAATTTATAATAAATAAATGATATAATAATTATAATTTTACAATATGATAAATATAATGAAGTTGTAATATTTTTCCTGCATCCCAATGGATTATTTTATGTATCCAGTAGCGCTTACTTCTTTTTTTGAGTCATACTCTCACTCTGTTGCCTAGGCTGTAGTGGCCACCACAGCCTCAGCCTGCTGGGCTCAGGCCTTCCAAGTAGCTGGAACTACAGGCTTGTGCTACCATGCCTGAATCATTTTTTGATTTATTGTAGAGACAAGATCTCACCAAGTGCCCAGGCTGGTTTGAAACCCTAAGCTCAGGCAATCCTCTCACTTTGGCAGAGCTTACTTCTTAAAATACTGATGTAAACACACACTGTTTTCTCACTTGAGTGCTAAGAGGGTATAGCGAGATGCCTAAACCTTGACTGGTCCTTCTCTGATATCCACCCAGGCTCTTGTTGCAAATAGCCATGGAGCAAGGCCTCTTAGGCATCTCCTTCACTCTCCTCAGTTGCTGCATGACCCAGAAGCAGATACTCTCTGTTGCTCTTAGCAAGGAGCCTCTTTTCTGAGGTTCAGCAGAGCTGAGGTCAGGCTTGTAGGTCCAGGGCTCACTTATAGGGAGACAGGAAAAGAGACAGCTTTGACTTTTGGGGACATGTTCTCCTTTCAGATCCAAGAAGATCCCAGTCTGAATGGAGACAAACCCTCTACCTCTGCTGTCATCACGGAGCTGAGCAAAGGAACGCTGGACACCATGTAGCTGGGCGGAGCCGCATCTGAGACCAGCTTTCTGCCATGGCCAGTGAATGACCCAACCAGCCGCCAGCGCCCACCGCCATGCCTCAGCTGCTCGTGTGCAATGAAGCGCCTCCCGACATGCAGGCTGCCCTTGCCGCTGCAGCTGACAGTAGGCAGGGCAGTGGGGACAGAGGGGAGTCTGACATCCAGAGGACAGTTGGACGGAGTGGAAGCAGCCAGGCCCCTTGCTGTTCTCCCTCATCTTTCTCTTTCTGAAGCTGGTGAGCAGAAGCCTCCATTTCTAAAAGGCTTCTGTATAAAACCTAATTACTGCCAAGGCAGTGTGACAGGCATGTTTTGTCAGCTGCCTCCGCGTGGCTGCTTGAGAAATTCAGGCCCAAACTGTGGAGCTTTTCTAGTGAGTTATTTTCAGCATTAGCTCTAATTAGTTCATTTCCAACCCAGAACACACGGAATCAGGAGGGTGATACCAGCAGTTTCTGCCTCTGTCAAAGCAACCAGACTGATCCCACAGAGCAGGGCCAGCAGCAAGACCCACTCACGGTGTTCTCAGAGACCCCTTGGCCCTCTGGACTCCTCTTCAGCACAGAAAGTCTGCAGTGGGTGCTGATTCCCTTCGTGAAGCTAGGGACCCTTTCCTTGACACTGTGCAGCCACTCTGGATGAAGAAATGGGAATAATTGGAAGAAAACAACAGTTCTAAAATTTCATGGTTCTTATAGCTTCTGTCCTTCACCTGACTTGTTGCTTTCCTCCTCTAGTGCTGCCTCTAGTTCTTAGAGGTGATCCCAGTTTCCTAATTCCCAGTCAAGCCCTTGATCCATGAGTGTGACATTAAGTCAGGCATATGACCTCACCGCCTTGTTTTTCCCTGTCATTTAGAACAAAGGAAGCATGGCCAACAGTATGTGCTTGTTACAAAAGCTACGATGAAGACCCTCCTTTGAGTGTAAGCCCACAAGAGCATCTCTGTTCCATGTCTCACGAGCCGTAGGGACTCCAAGTGTGATGTCTTACTCCTTTGCCCAGAGCATCCTGTAGCAACAGCTTGCAGCCTGCTCTCTGAGCACGTTGTTTTGGCAGTTCTTTGGTGGTGTGTGTATGGGTGGGTGGAGGAGGTGGACTTCGGGTTAAGAATATGTTCTTAGGAGTCAGACAGCAAGGGTCAGAAGCCAGCGCTGCTTCTCAGTGGTAAGGCGCTTGACCTCTAAGGCTCAGTTCCAACCCATTTTGTCCTTTTAAAAAAAATTGTATGATAATAGTATCTATAGAACTTTTGTGAAGATTAAATCATATAACGTATCTAAAAGCACTTAGCACTGTAGCAACTAATAGGAAAGGCTCAATAACGTTAGCTTTGATTATTAGTGGGAATAAGAGGAATAAGCTCATTGTATTCATTGTTTCGTAAACTATTAACAGGGTTGGCATGAGAATGAATGTTATTATTCTTTTTTTCTCAACACCTTCTGGAAAATGGCTTCATTAGGATTTGGTCCCAGATTTATTTTTATTTTTTTTGAGTTGGAGTCTCACTCTGTGACCCAAGATTGCAGTGACATGCTCATGGCCACCCCAGCGCCAACCTGCTGGGCTCCGGCAATCCTACCTCAGCCTTCCAAGTGGCTGGAACTACAGGCATGCGCTACCATGCCCGGCTAATTTTTGATTTACTGTAGAGATGAGGTCTTGCCAAGTTGCTCAGGCTGGTCTCAAACCTGTGGGCTCAGGCAATCCCCTCACCTCGGCCTCCCAAAGTGCTTGGATTACAGGCTGAACCACCAGAGCCCGGCCAATCCCAGATTTCTTTAGCTTTCTCTCCATGCCACAGGACTCTGCAAGAAACATGGAGTTCTGTGACTCGCTCCATTTGGAGATTGCTGCAACTGAAGTTGACTTGAGATAGCTTACCTATGCCTACCCAGTGAGATACTAGAAAAGTCAAGGAAAAAAAAATTCCAAAATTCTTTGCTATTTTTTGGAAACAACTGCCTTCTTTTAAAATGGCAGCTCTTTGCCCTCTTTGGGCCATATCCGTTGAGAATCTCATGAAAGCTCTGAATCCTTTCTGTAGGAAATGTTCATTCAATTATGTGCATGCAATAGCAGGAGATCATGAACCCCAGAAGCCAGCCTTCTACTTCCAGGTTGAGAGCCCCTGCTCTTACCCTCAGGTTGAGTTCAGCCTTGTCAAACTTACTCCTGTCTGTTTTTCTTCTGCTCCCTATGATCTGCAGACATAGATGTCAAGTCCCTGTTCTCTGAACCTCTCATGGGTATCAATAAGAAGCTAACTTACAGCAAGGAACCCAGCATAGATGTCTCGGCAGTTGCATGTCCTCTCTCCTAGATCGATCCGAATAGAGCCATCTAGGTGTATTCCATAGAGGACATTTGATAACTGGAAAAGTCAATGCGTGTTTACTGTCCTTCACTTCATGTGCTTGGCAAGGGGTTTGTTTTCCACTGTTAGTGATGATGGATTGCTTGCAGGCCTTCCCTTATCTCAAGAGGACCTTCTAGCTCCTACCTATTGATCTCAAAGGACGTTCTTTCATTCAGTGCCTGTCTGGTTTTCCGGTAGTACTTTGTGTAATGAAGCAGCTATACTCAAACTGCCCCTTCCTTAGAGTGTGGCAAGGTCTAGATATCCACACTCCATCCACAAAAGGGATGAATCTCTGTGGCACCTGTGCTGGCTATCCAGCTCATTCTACCCACCCAGCAGTGAGGGTGAGCATCTGGCTCTCCCGATGTGCCACAGAGGTTATCTTCTGAATGTCCATGACTCCAGTTAGCCAATCTGAATCTTTCTCTGGGGCTTTCTCTGCTGGAGTCATCAGAGAAGACTGCTGCCTGCCTCTAGATTCTGATAGTGAGGCCACCAATGCCAAGGTCAATCTTCCTGCCACACAGAGAAAGCCCATCTATAGTTGGAGAGACTATCTCTACCCCAGAGATTGGGAATAAGATGAGAAAATTCTGTGTGCCTGGTGTGAAATGCACTCCACCTCTTCCTCCTTGGGTGTTCATCAGGATAGACCAGGCTTGTGTTAAAGTGTACCCAGCATTTGTTTTAATCAGGAATGGTAAGACACATAGACATGGAGATGGTTGTTAGGAGGAAGATGTTTATACTAACAGCCCTCGAAACAGGAGGTGTGGTATGCCATGCAGAGCCACGTGGGAAAGGGCCATTTCTTCGGGTCTTTTGGGGGAGCTGGAACCAGATGCTCCTCTTCCTTCCCCTTTTTCATTAAATATCGAGTCACTAGTCTCCAGGGAGGGGACTCCTTATATCCTACTGGCTTGGGGAAACAAATCACATCAGAAGCAAGCAGACAACAGCAAAGAAGTTTGTGACCTGAATAATGTTTGTGGGATGCCAGGGTCCCCTGAAGATACCTTCACCCTGACCCCACGGATGGCCCTCAACATGTGAGCGAGCAGGTGTTCAGGTGAGCACTCTCCAAACACTCCAAGGAACAGGCTGGAATTTGACTCCATAGAGGGAAAAGGGAAAATGGAATCTGGTTCATTTAGTGTCCCTGGGCACATATAAAACCCCAGCTACTCAGCACTTTAAGTGACTCAGATGGTTCTGATGTCATTGCTGCCCTGTCAGTGGATCAGACTTGTCCCTCGGCTCTAGGAAGATGGTCACTGCTCGTCCCCTTAGAGGGACCTTTTGAGAAACTGATGTAGCCAATTACCTATATAAGCCAAGGTGCTCTGTCCTGGATCCTGGGTGCTCCACCACCATGGAGAAGTATGTTGGTGGATCTTCTGGGCACCCATCCCAGGTACTTGACACTCCAGCCCACAAGCCAGCTTGGGGAGGACTCAGCTATTCAAGCTTCACAATTTTATGATGGTAATTTATGGCAGGCGATACCTGACAGAAAACAGTGCGGTAACTATCAAATAGCAAGTGCTTCTACACCCAGCCATGCCTTTCCAAGCACTGGCTGCTATCTGTTAGATCCAGATGGTAAATCAGGAGCAGTCTGAGAGCATTCCATCTCCATCTGTCATCAAACAAACCTGCTCGCTGTACCAATTGTTCTAAATGTACAACTGGGATTTATTTTAATCAGGAAGGCAAGACACAGATGTGGAAATGATTGTCTTGAGGAAAGACATTTGTACTCACGGAGCCTAGAAACATGAGGCATGGCATGCAGGGTCACACAGGGAAGGATCAGGCTTGGTCAATAGGCAGGGGAAGAGGGAAGAGGAAAGGCCTATACTAGGCTTTTTACAGGAAGGAATAATGGTCAAGGCAGGGTAGGCATGCTGAATTAGTTTGGGATTAGATAGTTTTAATACTTTGGATGACTTCTGGGCTGTAGAAGGGGTTCCTAGTTGTCCAGTATCTGGCCCTAGAGTGACTTAGGCAGGGGGAATACTGACTTGGTGTGTAAGAGTTTGATAAGAGAGATAGTTGGGGGTATGGGCTCTGGATTGGTTGGTTTTGTACATCAAAGCCATGCTCATAGGAGAGTCACTGCTCTCTAGGAATTAGCTCTGGGAAGGGCAACCTCTTTGGATCAAGGTCACAAATGCTAGAGCATCAAGAATACAGAAAATAAGAATATACAGTCAATACTAGGTTATGCTGCAGTAACAAACAATCCTGAGGTTGCAATGGCTTTTAACAACAAAAGTGTCTTTGCCAGAGCTGTACGTCTGATAAAGGTTGGAGGCAGAGGGTGATATTCTGTTCACTGTAGTCACTAAGGGGCCCAGGATGATGACTTCAACACACACCTCGTGGTCAACAAGGCAGGGCAAGGAACTGTGGCAGATTTCGCCCGTGATCTTAAAGCACCTAGAAGGGACAGGAGACTCACACAGATACACCTAACTATAAAGAGGGCAGAGGAGTTCAGTCTTACCATGTACCAGGAGGGAAGAGGAATGGAATATTTGTGATTAATTCTGATGACTACTGCCCCAGCATGTGAACTAAAAGATTCCTCTTTTGCTTAAGCTAGTTTACACTTATAAACAAAAGAATTGAGAGTAGTAATACAAATGTGTCTTAGCATCTTTTCTGATAAATCTCATCACCTGAACACACGAGAGGAGAGACATTTTGCAAACTACCATCTTATGGATTCACTCAATCTCCTGAGGTTATTGGGACATCCAATTGTAAGTATTTATGCATGTCACCAAGCAGAAGTCAACTCAGAGCTAAGTCCAGGGCTGAGCTGGAACTCAGATCTGGGTTTTTGACTTGAGGACTAGTTGTTTCTCCACTCTTGCCTCATTTGGGGAGAAGGAAACTCATGATTCTTCACAGCCTGAATTTTCCCTTGTCAACTTTCAGTTCTTTCCCTCATTAGTCCTGCCTTACCATTTTCACCTGGACCACGTTCATAATTTTTTTCTTTTTTTGGCGATTTTCAGGTCCAAAGACAAAAGGCGAGACGGCCACACATTTGGGATCTTTCCCACACACGCCAGTTCTCTAAACACACGGTGGGCATCATGTCTAGTAGTCATTAGTCAAGCCCTGTGGTCTGATCTTCACAGATTTCCAAGAAGTTAGTTCAGCGTGGTGGGGGAGGCTCTGTCATTTTGTTAGTAAGGTGAGATGTTATCAGCAATAAGTTTGTTTTTAATTTGTTTTTATACTTTAACCTAGAAACCAATAACTATGTGGCATTTTGAAAGTTTCTCGGTGGTTAATTATTTACAAGAACTGTTTTGAACCTGCAACCGCTGGCTTCCAAATACTGGCAGTAAATATTATCTTACCTGCATTATTTTGACCTTCGTACAGTTCTTTGGTGCTCACATTTCTGTGGTTTAATTGTTCTTTTTACAACTACTTTAAGAAAGAAAAAATGATTCTTAACATTATTCCCTGGTTGATGCTGGAGGACCTTAATCTCCAAGGAGAGAGAACCATTCTTTATTTGGAGAAATGTCTTCTGTATTGAGAAGATACAGAAGATTCTTAGGAATAATGTGTAAAGCATAAAGAATCAGGGTACATTTGTTGTGCTTCTCAGTCTCACCTTTGTCATGAGCCATTAGGCTTTAAGTCTCTAGAGTTCCAGGTGACTAAATACAGTAAGTCTGAGAGTCTGTGTTTCTGTTAACCTGGGCTCTTAGGAAAGACTCTAATGGGTTTTTACACTTTATCTGTAAGTAAAGATAACTATTTAGACAATGCATCTAATAAATTTTCAGTAAACTGCTCTTAGCTATTGGTATTAATATTCAACTAAGACACCACACATTAAAATACAATATGGTCCCTACAACTGAATTATACATAAGTTGACAGATGCTTTGGGATATCAGAGGGTGTGGGGTCATTGTTCCAAACATGCTGGATTGCTAGCTCAGGGGCTGGACTCTGATTAGGGTTTCAGGAACTCTGATAAAGCTTATTAAACTTTAGGGAGCAAGAGTCACTCTATTAGTTAGGATATTGATTTGCTTGTTTTAACACAAGTCCAGTCTGCATGGATTAGAGAATTATAAGTTTCTCTCTCATCTAAACATCTTTGAGCTGGTGGGAGATTTGTAGGGGTAGGATGATTCTGACCCGGGAGATGATCCACAGACTCAGTTTCCCTCTATCTTGTTTTTAGGGAGAGACTAAGGAAATACCGAAAGAGAGAGGGAGGGGGGAAATAAGGAAATACCAAAAGAAAGAGGGAGAGAGATGGGAAAGAGAGAGGGGGAGAGAGGAGGAAGAAAGAAAGAAGACAAAAAAGAAAGTTTAAACGTTTAGCCCTTCTGCTATTTTAATTGTCTGGAGCTTTCTCTTTTCTGTGTAACTCAGAGCATTCTTTACTTCTTTGCTCCTTACTATCAATGAGTGGATTCAGCGTGGAGATCACAACAGTATAAAAAACAGAAACCCCTTGATCTTTTCCCAAAGAGTAGGACTTACTTGGCTTTAAATAAGTGAAGATCATAGTGCCATAAAAGATTGTGACTCCCAGGAGAAGGGAGGCACAAGTAGAGAAAACATTCTGCTTTCCTGAAGTGGCGTCAGTTTTCAGGACTGTGGAGAGAATGGACACATAAGACACAGATGCTGCGATAGGGAACGCCATCACGGTGGAGTCAGCAACAACGAATATCATGATGTCAGTGTTGTATCTGTCAGTGAGGGGCAGAGCTAAAACTGGGGATGTCACAGAAAAAGTGATTTCTTGCAGAAACACAATCTGCTCATGCAGAGCACATTGATAAAAGAGTTCATAAAGCCCGTCATACAGGACCCAGTGATGAGGGCATGGCCTTGTGGACATAGTAGCAGGGTAGCACAGAGGATTGCAGATAGCCACAGAGTGATCACAGGGCGTTGAGGAGAGAAGAAAACATTCAGCAGCACCCAAGAAGACAAATACATCTAGACGAAGTGGCCCGTGACTGGAATATACTTGATGGAAGTCAGTAAGTTCTCTAAGATCTTAGGTGTGATGACAGTTGAATGACTGAGGTCAAGGAATGACAGGGGAGTGAGGAGTCTGCAGCTGGAGATGCAGGTGGATTGTCAGGAGTATCCCCACATTCCCAGCAGCACAGTGATCAGGTACATTACGAGAAACAGCATAAAAAGGACTCACTGGATTTCATCTGAACCTGTCAGTCCCGTAAGGATGAAGTCAGACACGTGTGTCATTCCTTCTACCCACAGGGTACAATGGCTTTAAACTGTTAGGAGGAAAGACTTCAAGATTTTTTTCTATATGAATGACCTAATATTTGATAATTATTGTTTTAAGAAACTGATAATGACTTTGTATAAAATGAATAAAAAATTTTATTGTCAAACATAGATACAGGTATACATTTACATTCAGACATGATGTAATTAAATATAAAATATCGCATAATTAAAATGGACCTGCCACTGTTTCAGATGCTTTTCTTGATGAACACATTCAGTCCATAGGTACTACTATTATTCACATGTTTTAGATAAGAAAAAGGGTACAGAACATTTGGCACTTATCCAAAGTCAGAGCATTTACATGTTGACTGTGATTCTACCAAGCTATATTGACTTCAGAGAGAATACTTATAATACTACATTTCTGTTTATAATTAATTTTAGCAAACCTGAGAAAAGTCCTAGATATAAAACAATGACTGGAAACCATTTTAATAAATCATTTACTATCCTTTGGTTTCTAATATTTAATACTAATTGCAAATGAATTTCATCCTTAGAAGACTTCAATGGGATACATTAAAATTATTAACCACATAGTATCAATTTCCAGAAGATGTAATGACTTCCTAACTTGACCTTTCAAAATCTAATTTCTTTCAAAAAGTATGTTTTAAAAATATATACACTGCCTATAGATTATGGTTCCATCAATTCTATACTTCTATTTCCACAAATCCTAATATTACTTAGGGTAAGGCCTAAATGATATGCATATTCTTCTGAGAAAGTCCCCATTTTATTTGATCTGAAATAAAACTCACCGATTTTGAGAATAATACTGTGTATGAGTCAAAGTTTATGAAAAAAATTTCCAAAATTATCTGTCTAGAAATTTGTCAACTTCAAATTTTTCTCACAAATAAAATATGAAAACCATTTAAGAAGATAAAAATTTCTGTCTGTAGTATAATATTTTTGAGATGTTATTTTTACATTTTTGTACAATCATTTTGTTTTATTCTGAAGTAAAGAAAGTCAACCTAGAAAGTTTGTGTCTTGGTCAACCAGAAAATTTACCAGGAAGTCATGTCCCAAAAGAATATCAGGCAGCAACTGTGAATATAAGCAGAGTATACCTTGCTTCTCACTCTGATAATTTCAAGGCACCTCATATATTAGGGGCTAATGATAATTCAACATTATCATTATCCTTGGGGACCAATTGCTAAGGAAGATTGTATGTTTGCAAGTATAAAAGTTCTAAGACAAAAATGAAGCCATTTGGTTTTGAGCAGAGGTTTGGCCTTTTGCCTTAGAAGCCACACAAATGAGAAAAAAAAAAAATAGACTGGTCCTACTTTCACTGACGTTCTACAGTTTTGACTGGGGCAGTAGAGAAGTCATTTTCGGAGGAATCCTTAGTTACCCTATAACACCATTCACAATGGAATAATACATTGTTTTACAATGAAGCATTTTTGTATGTAAAAGTGCGATAAAGTCAGAAGTAAAACATTCATTAGAAAAAATAGGATATAACAATATTCAAAGAAGACAATGAAAGAATTCTAAACTTTTTACGTTTTGTTAGCATAATTATAACTTTTCCTATTTTTTTGTGCCTATGTTGCTTGTTTGTATGTGTACTTATAGGTTGCATAATTACTACTATATATTCAGTATAGTAACTACAATTATCTATACCATGGTCTGCATTATAATAAACTTTTATAAGCCCCACAATATTATGTGTTGTGTATTGGCTAGGGCCCCATAACTAAGTTAAGTAAGAGTTCATCAGCTGATAAACAGACATTTTGAGGCATCACAGGGAGTGGTGCAGGCTCTCCATTTTCGCTTGACAATGTCATCTAATTTACCTATGTGAAATGTTTGTGTAGTGTGTTTTGCTATTTAAATATACTTTTTTTGTACCATAAAATAAAAGTAAGAGCAGAAATACAACATCAGTCCTGA
The DNA here is from genome assembly GCF_000164805.1 of Carlito syrichta. Taxonomy (NCBI): domain Eukaryota; kingdom Metazoa; phylum Chordata; class Mammalia; order Primates; family Tarsiidae; genus Carlito; species Carlito syrichta. The sequence continues at coordinate 544,789 of NW_007249307.1, read as the reverse complement.
AACTAGTAAACATAATTTAGTAGCCAAAAACTCACTTCCTCTATATATAAGCAGGGAAAATGCTTTCTTAAATATGAATTAAAAAATCAAAATGTAAAAAGAAATCTGAAATATTTTATTGAAAGTATTTGTCCAAGATGAGGAAGCAAAGGAAGAATCTGAAAAGAGACGCAGAATAAGAGTAAGAATTCTTGTGACTCTTATATGTTATGATAGTGAAATCAATTTTCATGTTGACTTAAAAGTGATTCTTCAAGGAAGGCATGCTCATTTCCAAGAATTTCAGGAGATAATGTGTTGATGTGAATAAAGAAGCTACTTCTGTATATATTTATTACATCTTTTTTTTTAGTCCTAATCTCACTCCGTCGCCCAGCTGGAGGGCAGTGGCACGCTCATGACCACTGCAGCCTCGATCTGCTGGGCTCCAGTGATCCTCCCGCCTCAGCCTTTCAGGTACCCAGGACTACAGGCGTGTGCTGCCATGCCCTCCTAGTTTTTGATTTATTGTAGCAAGGGGGTCTTGCCACATTGCCCAGGTGGGTCTCGAACCCTCAGGCTCAGGCAACCCACTCGCCTCGGCCTCCCAAAGGGCTGGAATTACAGGCTGAGCCCACCCAACCCTGCCAGATTTAGAGTTGTTTAAAGTGGCAGGACAATTTTTAAAAATCACCATTTACTGTGTCATGGCAGAAGCCTGTCTAATCAGATTTTAATCTTTTTTATTAAAGTGATGATAATGCCCTAACTCATTATATTTTAACCATGTCTGTCCTCCTCTCCCCTCCATTTTTCTTTCTCTCTGCCCCCACCCCCAGATTATGCTTACTATTGTTTTATTTTTTTCTTTCATTTTTGGCTTAATAAAGAATGACAAAAAATACTGTTCAATTTTCTATTCATTTGTTTATTGTCATTTTACTTTCCCTACTTTGCTAGATTGGATTTATTGTTCTTTCTCTAGCACTAGGCAATAACTGCTTGCCTTATTTATTTATAGTGTTACCTACTTAATAACAGAATTTAATATTTGCGTTATTCATCTAAGCATCACTTTACTTTTTACTTCTGTGTACTAATCTGGATTATCCAGTATTGATGGTAATAATTTCTGTGAAGAGAAAGCAGTGCATGGAGACTTTTGAACTTTTTCTCTTTAAAAATAATTTTTGGGGAAATATTCAGTGATAGGGTCACACTGACAGAAGTGGAGAGATATAACCCAAAATAAAACAAACCTGGAAATAGGTTCAGGCAAATGGAATAGTAAAAACTGTACTATAAGATTAGTAATTTTATTCTAATGTTTTGTATCATTTTATTTAGTACAATTTGTGTAAGTAGGCCGGGTTCAGTGGCTCAGCCTGTAATCCCAGCACTTTAGGAGGCCGAGGTGGGTGGATTGCCTGAGCCTGCGGGTCTGAGACCTGCCCGGGCAAATTGGCGAGACCTTGTCTCTACAATAAATAAATTAAAAAAAAATTAGCTGGGTGTGATGGCACGTGCCTGTAATTCCGCCTACTTGGAAGGCTAGGCAGAAGGATCATCAGAGCCCAGCAGGTTGATGCTGGGGTGGCCGTGAGAGTGCCACCAGCCTGAGCGACAGATTGAGACTCCAACTCAAAAAAAAGAAAACCAGAAAAAAACTTGTCAGCAAAATATTATGCATTTTGTATTTTGATTCACCCTAGTAATGTTTGACTTTTTAGAGAAACTTACTGTAATTAATAAATACATTTGTTTTGTTCTTTAATATACTTATATTTTATAAAATATTTTATAGGGTTTTTCTTGAAATGCATTTTTTTCTTATCTGTTATCTTTACCTAATATTTTTATATAGCTTTTCTACTCATCTTCCTCTTCACTCATATTTTGAAAAGCAAATATCATATGCAAGTACTAACTTATTCTACACTGTTTTTTACAATTAACAGTTAAAAACCCGGAATTCATTTCTAAATAAAACTTTAATCTTTATATAAGGGTATGAATGTGAGTCAGAATCTGTATAATATGAGAAATCATTGAATTTATTGTATTTTCATTGATTAATTTGTTTCTTCAGGAATTCCTAAAATATTTAGGGAAATAAAAGTTAAGAAAAATAATCTTTTGAAAATTTTGATAGAAAAATTATTTTAAAGGTGATGAAATAGGACACAAATTCAAAGAATACAGATGTTTAACAGGAACATTATAAGGATACCACACATTTAATAGACTGAACAAAAATGAAGTATCTTTATTTTGACACCTGATACATCAAACATTTTAAATTGAGTGTCTTTGCCTCATAATAAGAGAAGAAGATATCTGGCAAGTTCCCCACACTACAATAAATAAATTTTTAAAAAATTAGTCGGGCGTAATAGCGCATGCCTGTAATTCCGGCTAATTAGAAGGGGGTTGAAGAGTGCTGGGAGAGTGAAGCAGAAGGAATGAATTAGGAAAAGGCGCATTTTATTCTGGAAAATTGGCATTACAGATTTGCAGTGAAGGTGCAGAGAGAGAGACTGGAAGAGAGAATATGGAAGGTCTACCAGAAACAAATATGAGAAGCATATTAAGCCAAGTGTATATATATGGACAATTAGTCTTAATTTTGCACAAATAAATTACTGTGTGTTATGAGCAAGAAAAATGTGATATGAAACTAGCAATGAAACAACACAAAAGGACAGATATATGTTATTAATAAGTGGATAGTTATTCATATTTCAAATCATAGAAGAATTTAAATTTAATACAAATGAAAGTAAAAGTATGTACACTTAGAATCAGGATAGATATAATAAAGTATAAGAGCCATGATGATGTGTACACTGATGCAAATTGAACATTATATTTCGAATGAAAGAATGTAGGGATAAAGAGAATTCCCATCATCCTCTAGATGTCAGTTCATTTCAAGTCTGCTGAAATGAACCGACAATGGACAGATTAACAGGAGAAGAGGCATACACATTTCTTAATGTGCATGAGCATGGAAGCCATATGAAATATGGGACTCAAGACAGGCCAGATCCTTGAGGCATAAATACCTTCTTCACAGGGGAGAGGGACATGGGGAGAAAAACATGGGTGGTATAGGAAATTGTCACGGATCATCAGTAATTTTCAGGGGGAATGAATGAGCCCAAAGAGCAGACAGGGTTTATAAGTGATTCTCTTAGGAAACTGAATGAGTCCAAGAAGCTACAGAAAAGTGAGTGGTAAGACTGCCTTGTGAACAAAAGCTATCTGTTATTTAGATAAAGCCTCTTATGTAACATCTCAGAGCTGCCTTCAGAAGAACAGATGAAAAACCTGTCTGAGTGTAATGACAACTTTTAGCCTCTTCTCTTGTTGTTAATTTTTTCTGGTTATTTAATGAGATTCCTAGGGAGGGGATTTAAGACAATTCTTTTGGAAAGAGATTCCCAAAAGTTAAATAAGCGTCCATCCCTGTGCTTGTAGGGGAAAACATAGATGATTAGAAAAGCCTTGATTCTTTTTTGTAGAGTGATTTAAGTTCCTCCGGGTATATTCCCGAAGGGGCCTTTCTGGGTCACATGGGAGGTCAATTTCTAGTTCTTTTATTTTTGTATATAGCTTATTAATCTTTTTTTCCTAATTTACTTATTTAGTATAAAGATGTAGGGAACAATTCAGGGTTAGGTATACAAACATTGACCATGCAGGTACCCTTGTTGATGAGGAATGCCCCTCCCTCCCCTAGCAGTTTTCCCCAACTGCCAGTCCCACCCCTTCCCCTGACAGTTTTCTGCTACTGCCAATCACTTTCTTATAGCATTATAATTGTTCAAGGTCACCTTATGAGTGAGAATATATGGAATTCATTTATTTGTTTTTGTGATAAATCACTGAGTATGATCAACTCCAAATCCATCCAATTTGCTGCAAAGTCCATATATTTGTCCTTCTTTATGGCTGCATAATATTCCATTGCGTATATGTACCACATTTTTTTATCCAGTCCAACTTCGATGGGCAACACGGTTGGTTCCATGTTTTTGCTATT
>NW_007249307.1:537698-540737 GCF_000164805.1 Carlito syrichta | reverse complement strand
TGATCACATGCAGAAGATTAAAACAGGACCCCTACCTATCACCATACACAAAAATTAACTCTAAATGGATCAAAGACCTAAACGTAAAACCTAAAACTGTAAGTAAGAACCTTAGAAAATGCAGGAAACATTCTTATGGAAGTTGGAACTGGCAACCAATTCCTGATCAAAACCCGAAGTGCCCAGGCCATAAGAGATAAGATAGACAAGTGGGACCTCCTCATTAAACTGACAAGCTTCTGCAAAGCCAAAGAAACCATCAAGAGAGCAGGGAGACAGCCCACAGAATGGGAAAAATATTTGCCAACTGTGTATCTGACAAAGGCCTAACATCTAGGATCTACAAGAAACTCAAACATGCCGAAAGGAGAAAAACAAACAGCCCCTTTAAAAAGTGGGCAAAAGACATGAATAGACACTTCTCAGAAGAAGATATATGGGCGGCCAACAGACACATGAAAAAGTGCTCAGCCTCACTCATCATTAGAGAAATGCAAATCAAAACCACGATAAGATATCACCTAACCCCAGTAAGAATGGCCATCATGAATAAAACAAACAACAGATGCTGGCAAGAATGTGGAGAAAAGGAACACTACTGCACTGCTGGTGGGGATGCAGACTGATACAACCTCCTTGGAAGGCAGTGTGGTGATTTCTGAAGGAACTAGAAATTTCTAGTTCTTTTAGAAATCGCCACACTGTTTTCCATAGAGCTTGAACTGGTTTGCATTCCCACCAACAGTACTGAAGTTTTCCCTTTTCTCTGCATCCTCACAGCATCTGTTGTTTTTGTTTCATTGATGATGGGCCATTCTTACTGGAGTTAGGTAGTATCTTAATGTGGTTTGATTTGCATTTCTCTGATGATTATTGAGGCTGAGCATTTTTTTCATATATCTGTTGGCTGCTCATATGTGTTCTTTTGGGAATTATCTATTCATGTCTTATGCTCACTTTTTTTTTTGAGTTGGAGTCTCACTCTGTCGGCCAGACTGGAGTGCAGTGGCCGCTTCTGGCCACCGCAGCCTTGCCTGCTGGGCTCTGGCGATCCTTACGTCTCAGCCTTCCGAGTAGCCGGAATTACAGGCGCGCGCTGCCACGCCCGGCTGATTTTTTGATTTATTGTAGAGATGAGGTCTTGTTGCCCAGGCGGGTCTCGAACCGGCGGGTTCAGGCAATCCACTCACCTCCGCCTCCCAAAGGCGCGGGATTACAGGCTGAGCCACCGAGCCGGCTTGCTCACTTTTTAATGGGGCTGTTTGTTTTTTTCATTTCAGAACATTTGAGTTCTTTGTAAAACCTGGATGTTAGGTCTTTGTCAGATATGCGGTTGGCAATTTTTTTTCCATTCTGTGCACTATCTCCTCACTCTCTTAATGGTTTCTTTTGTAGAAGCTTTTCAGTTTGATGAGGTCCCACTTGTCTATCTTATCTCTTATTGCATGGGCTTTTGGGGTTGTGATCAGGAATTGGCTGCCAGTTTCAATTTCCATAATGGTGTCTCCTGCATTTTCTAAGATTCTTATAGATTGAGATTTTACATTGAGGTCTTTGACCCATTTGGAGTTTATTTTTGTATATTGTGATAGATAGGGGTCCTGTTTCATTCTTCTGCAGTGGTCAGAGTGTAGTCAGCCAGTGTTCCCAGCACTATTTACTGAACAGATTCTCCTCTCCTCAGTGATTATAAAAAAGATACCTGCATATGCATGTTTATTGCAGTACTATTCACATAGCAAAAATATGGAACAAACCATGCTGCCCTTCTAAACTGGACTGGATAAAAAATGTCGTACATATACACAATGGAATATTATGCAGTCATAAGGAAGGGCAAAATTATGGACTTTGCAGCAACTTGGATGAATTTAGAGTCTGTGATACTCAGTGACCTATCACAGAAACCAAGAATTAAATGCCACATGTTCTCACTCATAAGTGGTCCCTGAACATTTACCATAATACTATAAGAAAGGGATTGACAGTAGCCAGAAACTGTCAGGGAAGGAGGGGGATATATAACATCAGTAAGGGTACCTGATCTCAACCAAGCAAAGAGGTGACCAACGGGAGGCCTCAACTTTACCTATATGATGACCATTTGTATACCCCATCCTGAATTGTACCCCACATCTTTAAAATAATAAAGAAAGAAAGACTGATTCTGAGGCAACTTCTAAGGTCTTGCGATCTCTCTTTGGGATATTATTTCCTGAGCCCTAAAGATATGCTCACACAGATCCATTCACACGAGTTGCCTTCAGCCATACCCACATATGAAAACTGATTCTTATTATAGGAGGTTTGTTTGTGCTGCATGAGATATGAGAACTTCTAACTGATTAACTTCAATTACTTAAATTCATATAGATAACATATAACTTTTTGTATAATTAATTCCCATATTGTAGCCATTCAGAAAAAAATCATTTAAGAAGGAATATATCTGTTAGTCACTATGCCATATTTAATATATAAATAAGAAATGTTTGATAAAGAATTTTAGAAATCCAATTTTTAACTAAACATTGTTTGAATTAGAATATGTACATGACTGTCTGAACACCAAAGAAATAAACAAATATGAGTAAGTCACACTCCTTGACCTTAATGAATTTATCACCATGTTTCCACAAGCAAACAGAAACCCCAAAGAATTTATTTACATATTTCATATTGATTCATTTGCCAGCTGTTATGAAGTGCACAAATATGAATAAAACAACCTTTACTCCCAAGGAGCTTACAATCTTTTGGGAGAGAAGTATAAACACATTTTCTTTTGAAAGAGCCTCATTACATTATTCTTGAGTTCCTTTTACTGTACATTTAAAATATGATAACAGAACTCTGTTACTCATTGATTCATAAACAGTAAGGGCAATACTAATATATCTCTCCAATTATCATTTTGTAACAATATCTGTGTGAGTTCAATAAATCAGATTTAAGTTAAAGTCTCTTCAAGAAAAAAAAAGGCGGAAGGATCGCCGGAGCCCAGCAGGTCGAGGCTGTGTTGGCTGGGAGCGGCCACTG
>NW_007249307.1:522839-537678 GCF_000164805.1 Carlito syrichta | reverse complement strand
GCCACTGCACTCCAGTCTGGGTGACAGAGTGAGACTCCAACTCAAAAAAAAAAAAAAGCGCAGCATACACACATATACACAGAATCTCCCTTTAATAATATAGATTTAACAAAGACTTTTTGTTTGATTTGCTGATGCAGTGATCCCTAAATATATCCAAGAATATCCAGGAATTATGCTACAGCTGGTGATTCATTTATCTATACACACACACACACACACACACACACACACACACACACACACATCTAAAAGTTTGTTTATCAAGTCTTTGAATTTAGGGAGACTCACTATAGTTATTTGAAAGTTAAGCTCTGCTGCTTTTGATAGAAAGCATATGCTGTAAGCAGAGCACTTTTCTCTATAAAGAGACAAAATTTAACTGTTATTGTCCAGTGACCCCACATTATCAAAAAGTTTCTCTATGCTACCTGATGTCTGTGGTTCCAGTCGTGTTTGCAATGAAATGACTTCAATCTTCTCCCTATGGCTAATATTTGCTCTTTTAGTTCCATACTCTCCTTTGTTAGTAAACTTTATGTGTTCTCATCTCTTTGCTTCCTAATTTTCTAGTCTAAATTTACTAACAGCCAAGAAAACAGAATGTTGAAACATATTAGGGGTCAATTTAATACATTTTAAACATGTTTCAATGTGATGGCATGCTCCTCTATGGACATCCAGATACCTCCTTTACTTCCTTGTGCATGTCTACGTCTGAATGATTTATGTGCTGAAATGGCCTCCAAATACAGTGATTCAGTGGTCCGTGTAAACAAAGTAAGAATATATTGCCTACACTTCCAAATTCTAAGTTTCAAGCCTAATTATGACTTTTGATGTAACATTATTTTCCTAATTGTTTGACTAATTAAATGCCTGAGGCCTGTCCAGGTTTATTTTGACTATCATGGAAAAAGTTTTCTATGTATGACTCTCTGGAGAGGATTTTTTCATGTCTTTGTTTCCCCAGACTATAGGCAGGTGGATGCAGCATGGAATGACAATAGTATAAAATACAAATGCCACCTGTGCCTGGGTCAGGGATGATTTGTTATCAGGCTGCAATTATGTGAAAATCAGGGACCCCTAGAACATAGTTACACCTACTAAGCGGAGCACACAGGTGGAGAAGGCCTCTGCCTTCCTGCTGCAAACTGGATCTTCAGGATGGCTGAGATGATGGAAGTGGAAGTGACTGTTGATGAGGAGAGAACTAAGAACCGTGAGCTCAGTCAAAACAAGGATCATAATTCCGGTGCTGGATACCTCTGCTTGGGACAGGGCCAACGAGGCTGTGGTGTCACCGAAAAGCTTGATTGATGCTGGAATGACAAAATGGCAAACTGCTTATCACACAGATGGATATCAGAGAATTTATGTGAAACCTGTCACATTAGGGTTTTGCTCCCAGCCAGTTGCACACTTTCTGGAACATGACCACTGAATACAATAAGGGATTGCAGGTTGCTGCATGGCGATCATAGGTCATTGATCCCAGAAGAAAATACTCACTACACACTAAACCAACCCAAAAGTACATTAGACCAAAGCAGCCAAGGAAGAGATGGACTTCTGGTTAGACTGGAAATTTATCAGTGTCTTGAGTGTGACAGTGGAGGAATAAACTATGTCCCTGAATGCCGACTTGTTAAGAAAAAAGTACACAGGTGTGTGAAGCTGAGTCTGTTCAAACATTAGTCTCAGGAGATTAGTCTCGGGTTCCCCAAAACAGTGAACAGATGAATCAAGGGAAATATTGAGGAAAGACTGACTTGTAATTCAGGGTGATTTGCAGATCCAGAGAGGATAAAGAGAATCACCTCAGTGAAATTGTTCCCAGTCATTTGTAGCAACTCAGGCCTTTGACTGAATAACAACAGTAAATGTTAGAGAAGAATTCAAGTTTAAAGGCCCAATAATCAGAGATGACTTAAAATTCAACAATGAGAGAATCACAGATGAAAAGTAAAATTCAATGACTTCAGATTAGCTGGGAATTTGTATATTTGATAATTTTTTGCACAAGTGACAGACATTAACATAAAACATTTCCAAGTGCACCATTTTGGGGAATTGGTAGCACCCTAAACAATATCTGTCTTGAGATTTGAAGAGATTCCTCCTGAAACATACCATTCTCTATCCAAGTCTATCATTGGGCCCAAAATTATACACTTAGCAATTCATCTAATGAAGTTAATTACATGATACTCTTAGGAAAAATACAAAACTCATTTAGGAAAATAAACCTTATAATTTGTGAATTTATTGATACCTCAGTGTGTGGTCTTGTTTTTCTTAACATCCAACACCTACTTTGCAGGATTGGTTAAGGAGCATAATAAGATCTTGGACATGTCTAATATTTCCTTGGACTCAATAAAACTTCACTAAATTTTTTAAGAGAAAAACTAGAAAGGTAAAAAGAAAATTAGAAACATCCTGCTCACTTGACATGTTAATGCTAAAACTCCTTATACTTTTTTCCCTGTCACATACTCTTTTTCTCTATTGATGATACAAGACCAAATGAAGAACTTTGTGATAGTTCAAATTGTTTTTTTGTGTATGGTTATAAAACATGATTCTTTCCCATACAAATCACATAGCTATTTTGACATCAGATGGTATCTCATTCATTGTCGAACAGTAGCTTTCCAGTCAATGATAAAAAGATTAAAACAAATAATTAAATTATAAGGTGAGCTCACTGGAAATTAGAGAATGTAACTGCCTAATTCGAATAACCCAAATTCATGATAAGTATGTGCAATCGACACTGGCATATACAGTGAACTAAAGCTTGTTTAGCTATTTACCACTCCACTTGTGCAGCCCACTTGACTTGATAATTATGTTAATTGTACTTAATAATGTGACGTGTCCCATTACTCAAGTGTTCCTGTTTATCCATTCATGCATGTGACAAGCATTTGTTCAACAAAGGTGTTTTTCTTAAAGCCTAATGGAAGATGCACATATTTAAAAGATAAAAAATGTCTCATTGTGAGACACACACAATGCACACACAGAAGAGGGTGATAAAATTAGACTTAGCTGAAATTCAGTCATCTACAGGCAATCCCCTTTTTTTCCTGCTATCCTCCATATATTTTCAGGTGTATTGTATTTGCCTCACTTACAATTCTGTATATTGTCAATATAAAGACTGGGTCTGTTATTGTTGCTATTGTTGCTGCTGTTGTTATTCCACACAGAGCTTTGTTTCTATAATGAACCCTACATACTATGATGTTAATGAAAAAATGTTGGTGGATTTGATGATAATACAGGGCATTGTATATATTTTCTTCTGTTGATAGGATATAGATGAGTCAAATTAAGTAAAATAATAGTTTATTTTATGTGCTTTCTTGATAATTAAAAGTTAATATTTGTAGTTCAAACCTGGAATCTTATTTAGGAACCATATTGTTTTAGTGTATTTCTGAAGCAGTCCCATAATAAAGGATTTTTTTCTAAAATCTGGCGTGTTAAACAGTCTTCTTATGTCAGCATCCCTTCCTCAAACTTAAACTCACCTTATTAAGAGATTAGTCAGTTAGCATCTTTCATCTTTTGAGAGCTATATTTTAATTGTGTTCCAAGGTCTACTCGTAATTTGTGTAGGATATATCTTCAATGGAAGTGTTTAAAAATGTATATTCCTCACTTCTGTGTATTTCAGTTAAATGGCCACAGACATATTGAAAAACTCGAATGGTATGCTTTATGAATCATGTTTATTTTTATGCTATATATGCATATATATGAAATATTTTCTAAAACATTAAGCCATTATGAAAATAAAGGAGATATATGATGTTGGAGAAACTCAGCTAGCACTGCCTTTGTCTGTGTTTCCAAGATAACCCTCCCAACGAAGAGAAGTGAGATTTCCTACTCACTAATTTACTGGTGCTAATATATGTTGAAATTATGCTACGTCCATGTTAACAAAACATGGATGTGTTTATTTTTAACACAAGCATCCAGTAATTTTTAATTGTGATTTTGATATATATCTAAAATCATTGGCTGAAAATATGTATGCCTTTTAGGAAAATGAACTTGAAACTTGAAGTTAAAATCAATCTCATGCTTTTCATTTAATGCTTGGCTGACGGGTCAATACAGTATTTCTCAAAATTGAATCTACATTATTATCTCCTAATTTCCATTTATTTGTTTATTTACTTGTTTTAAAGCAGTTCCCTAAGCTATACAATTGTATAGATTCTGGTTTATTAGATATCAGCCCATACAAGTACATTTTTCAAAATACCCCAGATTCTGTGGGCTATACTTTGACAAATACTAGCTTGGAAGGATCTCACAGACTAATCAACTACTTCTTCTACTGTGATTGCTACATTCTCTTACTTACTTATTTTTAAATGGGTATTATTTTTAAATTTTATTGTTTTGACAAATAATAGTTGTAAATATTCGTGGGTTACATAGTTTTTTTTTGTTTTTTTTTTGGAGTTGGTGCCAGGCTGGAGTGCAGTGGCATGCTCATGACCACGGCAGCCTTGACCTGCTGGGCTCAGGTGATCCTTCAGCTTTCCGAGTAGTTGGAGTCACATGTCTATGTCCCCTCACTTGGCTAATTTTTTAATTTATTGTAGAGATGAGTTCTTACCATATTGCTTAGGCTGGTCTCATATCTGTGGACTTGGGCAATCCTCTTGCCTCTACTTCCCAAAGTGCTGGGGTTACAGGTGTGTGCCTGGCTCACAGTAATGTTTTGATACATGTAATGTACAGAAATCAGATAAGAGTAATTAGCATATCCATCACCTCAAACATTTATCATTTCTTTGTATTAGGAACATTCGCTATTCTCCTGCTAGAAATCTGAAACTATATAATCCCTTATTGTTAACTGCAGTCATCCCACAGTGGTGTAAAGCATTCAAACTTAACCCTCCTACTGAACTGTCATATTGCTCTCTTTACCAAACGTCTCCCTATTGCTGCAATGATTAAACAAGACACATGATTTATGAGGCAAAGAAAAAAATACACTTTTCCCAGGAATTATAAACCATCTTGAATTCTACCTGTCACAGTCAAGATTGACTTTAGTGGCTTGAGGTAGAACACAATCACCTTAACCTTAGCATAGAAACACTCTCATTCTCATATACATATCTATATCAATGTCTGTATCTTTTTCTTTCTTTTCATTTGAAGTCTCACTCTGTTGCCCAGGCTGGAGTGCAGTGACACATTCATGGCCACCTGAGTGTCAACCTACTGGGCTCTGGTGATTCTCCTGCCTTCCAAGTAGCCAGAACTACAGATGAGTGCTACTACGCCCAGCTAATTTTTTTTATGTATTGTAGAGATGAGGGCTTGGTGAGTTGCCCAGGCTGGTCTCGAACCCATGAACTCAGGCAATCTTCCTGCCTTGGCCTCCCAAAGTGCTGGAATGACAGACTATGTCTGTATCTTCTATGAAATCAGTATTGTTCTGCTAACAGGAGCTCTTATTAGGAACAAAATCAAGCACAAATCTTTACACTGATTATAGGCCTAAAGAAAGAAGTCACATTCACTCACTTACTATAAAGTTAAGTATAACTTTGTTTTACTTTAAAAAAAACACCCAAAATTCTTGTCAGAAATAATGACATCACAAAGTGCAGAAGTATATGAAGTAAACTTCAGGAAAATCTGGTTGGCTGGGGTTCTTTAGTGATTGTTGGTGAAACAGTCTATAATGGAAGGTTTTACTAGACATGAGAAATTAATTTTTTTTGCCCTTTCATATTGAAGGCTAAAACTGTTGGAAAAACTTACCGTAACAATTTATAATTTGAGTAAGAGACGTTTAATGACTTTTGGGATTTGGGCATTCCTAAATAATATCTCTAATTTAAATTTATAGCATTTCAGGAGGCTGATGTTCTTGAATTTTATCTTCTATTATTTGATTTAATATGCTCTCATTTTATGATTTTTGGTACAACAATCATAGTCTCAAATCCCTTATTGAGTACAAAGAACAGAGAAAACGTTTTCTCAAATTGTTTCTTATGAAATTAATAACTAACGTGTGCAAAGAGGAGCATGATCATTCATGTATCTTCATTAATTTTCACATTGTTTTTTCTTTATGATATCTTATTATACTGTATGTTCTTTATTACTGTTTATTTTGGTCATAATAGCTAAACCTTTAAATAAACATGACAATTGCATTGATGCAATAATTATGTTTTACACAAATATTTTGGAAAGTAATTTGGCAAAGTATCAAAATAAAAATGTTTATATGATTTTACCAACTAATTCCAGTCTTAGGAATCTATTAAAATAGAAACAATTCAAAAAATGGAGATGTTTAATATACAAACTTTATGCTGTAAATTATTTTGTGAAATGCAAAAATCCCAAATATATAATACTGGGAGACAGATACTTTAGTAGACTTAATGTAAATTTAAATTATAGTGTGTGGTTATAAGCTATCATTCAGAAAGCTCCTTTTGGGAGGTTCCAGTAAGATGGTGATGGCATAGGTGGATTTGTGAGATTCTCTGAACGTGAGTTCCCAAAAAGACTCTCACTTTTCTTCCCCCACTCCCCTGCCCACCTCCAGCCGCACTGGTCCGAGGCCTGGGGATCTTCAGTCCCACGCAGGGCCGGATATTGCTGCCCCCGGCTGCTGCTGCTTCACTATATACGACTCCTGCCCGTGAAGGAGTCCTGGGTCTCAGCTCCCTCCCTGGCTACATCGTCTCGCCCAGCACCCAGCACCAAGCTGCCGCTCACCCAGGGAGGCTCTGGGCACCCGACCCTCAGGGATACCGGTCCCATTTCTGGCTGAAGTACCCCGTGAGGGACCATTTAAGATTCACATGAAATTTTTTAAAAACCACAACAATTTGAGAAGTCATAGTAATGAGAGGGTCTTCACATTAAGATGACAAAATGTGTTACAAACCTACAATAATCAGATAATCTGGCATTGATGTCATCTTCTAAATTTGATTTTTTCCCCCTCTCCTTTGCCGACTGTAATCCTGACCTGCTCAAAAGTATTCTTCTCCATGAAACTTTCTCAGACCACTTAATCTGGAAGTTACTTCCCATAATACATTGCTCTTCTTTTTGACCATTGTTTCTATACTCTTGGCTGTATAATAAATTTGTACATGCCTTTTCTCTCACAGAGTTTTAATTTCTTTGGTTTTATCGTCTTTGCTTTAATGTGTTTATACCTAGGAGATTAAAAACAGTTGTTTTCAATATCATCTGTGGCAAAGGGCAATATAAGATTTAATTACATAATGATGCCAAAGCATCAAAATTAGGTCCAGGATCTACAATAACAGCAGCACCTGAAAGCTTAGATATGCAGAGTTTAGGGCCCCATCCCAGATATACCAAATCAGAGGCTGTATTTTAACATGAACCTTAGATGATTTGTATGCACATTAAATTTAAAGAAGCACTGCCCCCCAAAATTTCACGGGATGAAAATATTTCATAAGCCTCCTAAAGCAGTCAGACTTTGTTGGACATCTGATAAATGAATAGAACTATTCAAATCTTATATTTCCCTCACAGGCAAAAATTTGGTGACAATAAAATGCACTTAAAAATGTGGTGCAGGAGGTGGGCTAAGTCTAATGAGAAAGGCAGGCAGACAAGGCATGTACACAGGGATTGTGAAGACATTGATTTATAACTTGAAAATGATTTGACACCTAGTTTACTCCTTCTATAGAGTTTTTTTTAAAAGATAATTGCTTTTAATTTTCTGAATTTTCACTTATATGACATAATTAAGGCAGATTTATGGAACCTGATAGTGACACATTTACAAAAACAGTCCCCCCCAGCATCTGGTCAATAGAATATAAATATTTACAATGAAAAATAGGCAAGGAAAAGGAATCGTCATCCAGGTCAGTTTCTCTCTGACGCTCCTCAGACTGTGGACGTAACTACCTGTCAGCCTCCTGGCGGTCACGTCACACGCACCCTGTGCCGCCGACGCCTGGGACATGTGGGCTCACTGTGGATGGATGTTTTTGTTCTCTATCACTCCTATGCTTTTTCTGTGCTATTTTAAAAGCTATCCAAATAGTAAATTAAATACAAAAATGTAAACTTTGAAAGAAGAGAAAATAGGAATAAATATGGCTGGACTTCAACGAACATTACAAAGCCTGGGAGCCATGGCTCCACGTGTCCCTGGGCACCCAAGGGCGACACAGCTGCTACAGGTAAGGCTGCGGGTCCACTGGGGCTGCAGGGGCCGCCTAATGCATCACCAGATGTGGGCATGCATACCCGCTTGAGGCCATTGGCATGCCGTAGTGTCCGCCACACTTGCCCAGGAGGATTTCTGTGTCAGGCGAGGCTTGTTGGAGAGTCCTTGTCATGTTTTCCCACCTCGGAGTCCAGTGTGTTGTAATCCATCAAGTTAAGCAGGTGGCTGCCCTGTTCTATAGAGCTTTCTAATTTTTTCCCCCAACTCTGCTCTTTCTACTATGATATTTTTCTTTACCATCACCTGCTTAATCTACATTATTTTAACCTGAGCTATCTGATCTCATCTCCAACTCACTATCATTTTAACAAAACCAGTTACTCCTCATGAGGTCCCCATTCCTTCTAGCCTGAGCCTCAGTCCCCAAATCATCCACTGGAATGTAAGCTTCCTAGTAGCACAGAGTGTGGCTGTCTGGGTCACTTGCTACATTTCCAGGGACTAGAACAGCATGAGGTGCATAGTAGGTGTTAAATAACTGAATGGTCAACAAAGTAATATAAGCATAACAATTTGGACAACCTTTGTTATCCTAAGTCCTTCTATTAAGAACAATTGTAACCATCAATCACCACATCTCCTTGGAACAATGCTTATTTTTCCCTGGAAGTTCCCTTAAGTCTATTTTTGTTGTGTCACCACCTTCAGCATAATCATCTCATCCTGGATTATCATAATAAAATCTGAGATATTCTCCTGTTAGAATCTTCTAACTTATCTCCTAGTGACTTGTTACAAGCCCCTGTTGCCCAAGTATTATATCCAAACCCTTTACTCTGGCATTTAATTTTTCAGAGTCCAAGCCCAAGCTTCCTTCCTGGCCTTCTTTTTTTATGACTTCTCAAAGGGAATCTTCCTTTTTAAACAGAATGATCTATTCATGCTTTCTTACTCTGTACTCCTTGATGGAATCTAATTTCCCAAAGTAAAATGTTCTTCTCTATGATATCTACCTAGCAAATCCTACCCATTCCTCAAGACTTGGCTCATCACACTTTTTCAGTGAAACATAGTACTTGACCACTCTGATCTGACATGATTCAGTATTGATGCATTTGTAGGTAGAGCAAGTGAATATCTCCTTGGAATTCTCATGACAGCCATTCTCTATAATGTCCAACATTTGCTATGCATATTTCTTTGAAAGTACATCCTTCTTCATGCGTGTTGTACATATGGATAAGTGAAGAGGTCAAGTTAGGCAAACCCTGGATTAAAGCCTCTCTCTACCACGTGGTAAAGTTGTAATGTTAGGCAATGCACTTCCTCTCTCTGGTCTCAGTTTCTTTATCTTTAAAAAAAAAAAAAAGCACCTACCTTACAGGGTCAAGATAATTAAATCAACCACACACTTTAAAAGCCTCTTTGCAAAGTATTTGAAACAGAATACTCAACAATGTTGACATCTTTTCTCCAGAGCCCCTTCCTACAGTTGAAGCTACTTTGTATTCGTATATACTTCAGTAGATCAAAATATTGATTTATTCATTGGTGAATTGATATAGGTTAATGTTGGATAGCAATACAGACTTTTCATTAAAGGATCTTAGAGCAAAATTTCCTACTCCTGAGTAGACACTCTTCTTTATAAGGAAGGTTTTGGGAAGGTGGGGGTATATAAAAGAAAGACAAAAGACAATGTGCAGTAGACTCCTATCTTAGTTAGTCACTATATCTTTCATAACATATCTTGTAAGAGAGTGTAGTTTATCATTAAAACTACACTGTAAACTGGAGTGTGTTGTAAAGAAACCTCACTGTGTAATGCTTAGACAAGTGGCTTGATCTCTCTGAGTCTATCTCTCCATTTAATATTGAGAATAGACCAGATGACCTCTATTGTCTCCTGGAATGCTGCAAGGATATAATTATTTTGCTGTGGAATGTCAAGATAGCTTCTCTGTCATCTATGAAGAAGTCTTGAGAAATATCTTTTTTCTAAGTAACAAATCATTATAAGATTTATTTCTGATTATAGAGAAATAATTTTACCAATTATAAGATACTAGGTTGCAATTCAGTTATTATTAAACCTCAAATTTTCACATTAGCTTTAAAAAAGTAAGATGTCTTATAACAAGAAGCGATAACAATACTTAGTCTTCCTTTACTTCGGAAAAAGGCAAATTATTATATAGATATTGAGCACCTTACTCAAAATTAACTGTTAGCTTACTGGTCAAAATAAAGGACAGCCCGTATGTTTCCTAGTTTCTACTTCTTAATTTTTACTAAACTCAGCCTATGCCCTTTGAAGCATTAGAATTTAAATTATATTTGAATATGACAATTGTCAAGTATGCCAAGGAAGTATGGAAAAGTTCAAATAGAATACTATCATTTTTTAGTCAGTAATACAAAAACGATTTGCTGTTGAGTCTGATTCATGCCCTGACTTGAACAGGTGACATTGCGTTTAAAACACACACACGTATTTCTAGAAAATCAACAGCCACATACTAGGTGATACATAAAGGCATGTCTACACTTGCCTTTTGACATAGATTTGTTGGAGTATGTGTGTGGTATGTGACACTCAATTGATATTTTCCTCATTATCCTTATTTCAATGTTCTCTTTAAGAACTTGTGGGAGCCATTGCCTTGCTAAGTTATGGTATGGCCATGTGCTCTCTGAGCTATGGTCAGGCAATGTTTCCTGACTTTGGCCTCCTCCCCTACGTTGGGGAGGTGAATTTCCTCTTTCTCTCTCTCTTTCTAATTTACTCTCTAAATAAACTATATTTTATAACTTAAAAAAAAAGGACCTCTGGAAGGCCAGCTTGAGATCACTCCATGGTTATAGCTGTCTGCTCATTTAGTGGACCATGGGGTGGAAGATGTAGACAGTCTCCTGAAGCAGCTTGAGACCCCAGGCTTCAGTAAGAAACTACTGAACAAGTAGCACAGGATATGTGAGCATTCAGACCAATCTGTAAACCCAAGTTGGTGGCAGTGAATTCAGGAACTGGGCAGTCCATTTACTCTGACACCCAAATCAATGTCTTTTCAGCAGAAGTTGGATTGTCTTC
Source organism: Carlito syrichta (assembly GCF_000164805.1). Classification (NCBI taxonomy): domain Eukaryota; kingdom Metazoa; phylum Chordata; class Mammalia; order Primates; family Tarsiidae; genus Carlito; species Carlito syrichta. The sequence continues at coordinate 526,354 of NW_007249307.1, read as the reverse complement.
TCCCATCTCTGCTAAAGAAGAGTCCACGTATATCTTCCCACATGAGTCCACAGACGACATACTCTGCTGATACTTCCTAGGCCAGCATTCCACCACTGCACACTCACTGGTGGGTCCCTTGCTGTTGTACAAGATTGCAGTGTCCATACACCACAGAGGAGCACCTATGCCACAGAGTCACAGATCCACGTATGTTGCTCCTGTAAGAGGCCAGTGGTCAATCCTGTGATTGATAGCCACCAAAATGAGGATCCTGGAAAGTTGCTTCAATCTGGCTACATGAGGTTCCAGGATTTAATTGTTCCGCAATAGGTGAGCCTCCTGGGGCCACAGCAAACCTTAGAACAGCACCTTGACTGGTTTTCCTGGAGGACAAGTCATGACATCAGTTCTGTTTTCAATAGCAACAACGGTCCAAGCTACCATTAGAAGCATTTCTCAGCTTCTCTGAGAGGTCTGATGGTTTCTTTTACAGATGTACTCTTTTATCTATAAGTCAAGCCAGGTATCACCCAAGTGGGTTCTGCAGCAAGGAATTTGAGGATAATTACCTTCTTCATTGGCAAGGCACAAGTGTTCTGGATATCATGAAGTTTTCCCTTTCAGTTCATTCAGGGATCAAAGACCACACCATATGAACCCTTTGGGCAGTGTGGAAAAGATTTGGTTTGTTTTTATTCACTTGACTTGTACAATGTTCCCAGCAGGTTTAAGGGAAACCTGAGACTCTTACTGAGAACCAGACAAATTGATTGACCTTGTACCCTATACCCTCAGCCTTAATGGTAGAAACTATTTAGTGATAGAGACTAGAAGCACCCTTACATTCATAAGACCCTTGCCTATCAGGATGTAAATATAACTTAGAACCAACCAGAATAAATTTCAAACAGATAATAAGACCTACTCTGTCCCTAGAGGTTCCTAGATCAGATTGCAGAATGCTGTTCTCCTTTGAGTTCCCTCTGCCATTGAGGAGTAGACCACTTACTTGCCTGCGAAAACAATGACTTGGCAAACTCTCTCTCCTCTCCTTCCATGTGCTGGACAAGTGATGACTTGTGGAGTGGAGCTGACTTCGGCTCCGTCACAGATGTTGATCCACCACTGGTCTGCCTTCTCTCTCACTCGCCATCCCCTTCCTTCTGCCGCAGTTAGCATGCTGGATCGGTAGGGTGCAAAGCTATGCATGACCCTTTTCTCAGCTGGACACTGTCATCTGGCCAGATAGACTAACAGGAGCAAATCCAGCTGGGGCTGGTTGTACTTTGCCCACGTCTGCTGTGGCATATGGTGTGTTCACAGGAAGCGACTGACAGACCTACTTAACTTAGCAGTGTGTTTGTCTGATGTCACCAGCCAAATACTATACATACTGTTATATATGGGTGTGCAGTCCCAATTTGATTACAATTCATGGATTTCATAAGGAGGATACTTTAAAATTGCATTTGAACTCCACAATTGCCAACATGGCAGAGCTAGCTGGAAACCTTTGAAGACATACCCCTTAACTGGTCCCATAATTTTTTATAGGAGGAAACTGAGACAGCAAGATTAAGTGATTTCCCCCAAGGACTCACACAGCCAGCCAGTATCAGGACCAGGGTTAGAACTCGTGACCCTGACTTCCAACTCAGTGTTTTTTTCTGGCTCAGGCTGCCTCTACATGTTTGGTTTCATTTTATCTTCAAGATGTGGCCTCTTGGAGACTTTCCTGGAATTGGACTTCTGAGCCTACAGTGGCTTAATGCACACTTTTGGGAAGGGAGAGCCATGAGGCCTCTAAGTGGTTTTGATCAAGCTTGCCAATATTTACACCCTAGGATTATCTAGGATGATTATTTATGAACTTCATAAATAATACAAATTCCTACCAAGTCAGTTAACCATGAGCTACGTGGTCTTTTGACATATCCGTGTTATGTAACCACCCAGCAAAGTTAACCATGCAATGGAGGACCGAAGGTAACCACTGATTGCAGTTACTGCTATTGATCCTTTTAAGTGTGACTATTTTTAAAATACTGTATGCCTCATTGAGCTGTGCTCTGAAAATGAGGAATTTGCTTTAACTGCATTGTTTTGAATTGCTGAGAGAAGAATCTATCAACCACAAGGTGCCCTGTTGCTGAACTCAGCCAAAAAGCTGTTAATAACTCCAGCAGATGTTTCAGTTTTTTAGGCCAATAGAGTCTCTCTCTCTCCTTGCCCTCTCCTTTCCAGAATCTGATGCCAATATGACTGAACTCCAGTTTTTGTGGTTGTCACCACCCCTGCTGCTGCTAGAGCCGGTAGTACTATGCGGCTGAGGATGATTCTTTAAACAACCGCTGGCAACAGAACCTCAGCCTTTTCCGGTCAGAATATTATTGTTTTCGCCATCAGAAGTTTACATCTCCAGGAGTAGGGGGTGTTGGCGTGGAGGAATAAAGGTAAAGGCACAAAATCAGTATTTTCATTTTGTTGTCTGCCATCATTACTTGTCATTTTATTTAGCTTTGTGTGGTTTCTCCCAATGCAAAAAGTCCATTTCTCAGACTCATCAGAGGGCTACATTTGCTAAGGTCATTCGTACACTAAAGGCCCTCCTGGTCCAGGAGAGAGGTTCTGGGGTTAGCAGAAATGAACAGTTTTGTGTGGTTGTTTGCATGATACTGTGTGGCTCAGAATGCCCTGGCTTTAGCAGTTCTGCAATATTAGATGTGTGTTTTATAAATATAGTTACATCCCTGTGAGATAGGCAGAGTTTGAGGGCACACAGGGTCACTTCAGTCACACATCGGGATTTATGAACATCTCCGAACTGTGGTAAACCTGACATCTTCACTTGGAATTAAATCTATGCTCCAACACTTTTCAAATGAGAAGAAGTTAGGGGGGAAAAGAGGGGGAGGGGAGAGATTCTACGCTTTCCTCCACATCCCTACCTCCTACTCAATTATTTCAGAGAGAGGGCTATAAGATACTCTAGTGACAGCGGGGTGACCAAGAATGTTGGGAGCCGGCCACGGAGGCCCACTGAGCATTAGGGATCAGGAAGGGCCATTGACCCCGAGACCACTAGAATGCGTTCGGGAGCTATTGACCCCATTTCCTCCCCCTTTCTACTCAGCACTAACCAGATTAAGCTCCTATGAGCTCAAAACATAAAAACTCTGAGACCGGGACAAACACAAGCTAACTTTAGAAGCTCATTGCTCCCATTCTTCCGCAAACTGCAGTTTTGGCTTTCACACAACTTATAATTCAAACTTGTGTCACATCTAAGAGCCTTAGTATTGGTCACAGGCTCCTGGGTCATGATCTTAGGACTTATTGAAGGTGTAAATTGTAGAATATAGTTTTAGAACACAGCCATTTCGTTGAAAGAATGTGGCTGGGTTACTTGCAGGTAGCCCACTGTGAACTTTGGACTGGGCCACATTCCAAACATTCTGGGATGGGCCACTTTCGTTTGTAAAGTAAATACTTAAGCTTCTATAGAATTGTTTAACTTGGCACAAATCAATTAG